>NC_021163.2:64843947-64899834 GCF_000331145.2 Cicer arietinum
ATAGAAGATTACAAATGATGCTAAAGAAACCTCCACTGAAATTGATTCTTTCCAAAATGAAATAATGGAATCAAATGCAAGTGTTCCACAGGAGCCTCAAATTGATGAGCAGTGCGAACAATCTACTAAAGCATTTGCCTCTGACCAACTTGAGATTGACGGAAAGAAATTTGCCGGTGGATCAAGGAAGTTAAGTAATCCTGCATTTATCGCCGCTCAATCAAAATTTGAAGAGCTGAGTTCAATGGCAAATTCTAGTAGGCCAAGCAGTTTGTTCAGTCAAGATGTATCGGTTGATTCACAAGCAGACACCTCTTCAGTTGCAGATACTGCATATATATCAAAAGAATTTGTCTCATCTGAGAATTCTGCTCTCTATCCTTCCAAAATTGGTGATTCTGAATATGGTACTGTACTCTCTATTTCATCAACTCTTGATTCGCCTGACATATCCGAGGTTGAGACTTTAGGAAGCGAGCATGATGCCAAAGATTTAGCAGAAGGGATAGTTAATCCTGAAAACACAATTGATCACGGTGTTTTGGCCAAGACTCCTCGTGCCACTCCGACTTCTAACTTAGCTATCTCTGATTCGGATCAATTAGAATATGTTAATGACTCCAGTGGTAATATTGTTGATTCAGTGATGCCTGAAAACTCCAAAGAGCCTGAGAAAAATGCATCTGACCTGTTAAGTGAACAGACAGAGAATGTCCTGCAGGATTTCAAGTTGTCTCTAGAAGCTTCACCGGGAAGCCATATTACCATTCCTGAATCTCAAGGAACACCTTCGAGTCAGGTTTCGGTGAAACCTAAAGAGAACAAAATCAAAAAGACTGGATCAAGCAGTAGACGTAGGGCACTGTCTGTCGGTAACAAGTCGCCTGCAAATGCAAATCAGGATTCAGGCTCAAGAGCGTTGGTCGGTAACAAGTCTCCTGCAAATGCAAATCATGATTCAAGCTCGAGAGTGTCAGTTGGTAACAAGTCTCCTGCAAATGCAAATCATGATTCAGGCTCGAGAGTGTCGGTCGGTACCAAGTCTCCTGCAAATGCGAATCACGATTCGGGTTCAAGAGGCAGTAGAGAACAATTGCCTAAGGATCAGCTGAACGGAAAGAGGCGCAATTCCTTTGGCTCAGTAAAACCTGATCATGCTGAACAAGAACCTAGAGATAACAGTAGTAACAATAGTTCTCTTCCTCGTTTCATGCAAGCTACAGAGTCCGCTAGGGCAAAGCTAAATGCAAATTCTTCTCCAAGATCAAGTCCAGATGTACATGACCATGACCTTAAGAAGAGACATTCCTTACCTGGTGCAACTGGTAGGCAGGGTTCTCCACGTGTTGAACAGTCATTACCTCAAGCTCAGCACGGCACAAAGGGCAGTGGCGTAAATGCTCATTCTGGTAATTTCTACCTATATTCCTTTCTAATACTGACAATGACTATAAGGTGTGGTTTCAAACTCACAATACCAAATATTTTCTTATTACCTAGAGCAGTTTTCTTATGATATGTGACATCGCATTGGTCCTGCCCCTAGTTATAATGAAAATTGATCATAAGTAATAATTATGCCATATTTCATTTGTTAAGGACTAATCTAATGTATTATACAGACAGATTTGAAGGCAAAAGTGCAATATTTAAGGAATAATTTGTTATGGGAAATATATTTCTAGGAACAACTTGATTTTTTTTCTTCTATAGAAAACCAATATGTAGTTGCATATATATTTGGATGTTTCAAACAACATATTTCGGGGTTTATTTTCTAATCCTATTATAGGTATGCAAAAATATATTGGAACAGCTCAGATGTTAAGGATGTGTTCTTAGACATAACCGATAATTCCCATGTTAATTTAATAAAAGTTGGAAGCTTACTTTGGACAAGATATTTTATGTCCTGTAAGCACCTAATATTTTGGACTTTGCTTTACCATTAATAGGGCTAAAATGCTTTTTAATCCCTGTAACATACACATTATTTTTTGTTTTAGGCCCTATAAAAATTCTTGTTGGTTTTAGTGTCTGGAATATAGAAAAAGTTGTTTTTGGTCCTCGATGTATACAAAGTTCTTGTAATATGTCATATAATTTTATAGAGACTATGTATATGTTTGGATGAGCGGTGAATTTGACAAAATCACAGTGACACTATAATTTTGAAGCTTCAAAGTGTAGCTTATGTCAAAATCATGGTAGCTCACTACAATTCTATTATTCTCACCTCAAATTCAAACATGCACCAAAAAGTTCATTACGCCTTGTGTTTGTTTTGGTATCTTGTACAATTGTACTTCGCATAGGGGCACACATTCAAGCATACATACATGTCCATACTTTCCAATGGAGAAGCTAGACTTAGCTAACAAATAAACAATTAGTCCTATTCTATGAGTTGTATCACTCACCACTTGATTTATGCTTATATTCAGAGAGAAAATGGCAGAGGTGAATTGACACGAAAGCTCAAGCGTGCTCGCATCGGCGGTTTGTAGTTCTTCTGATAACAATTGTATTCTTTGCCTCCCCTCCTTGACCTCAAAATTTATTGCTTGAGTTTGGTTGTGAAAGACATAAATATAGAAAGACTAGAACTAGAAAGTTGGTGTGTCTGGGTGAGAGGCTTATATGTACATTATTATTATTATGGTTCTCCTCATTGTTATTGTTGTGTTTGGTACCATTTGTAAGTTCCAGGCTAATTCTGCTTGTGATTTCACCTTGTGTTTGTTAAAAGATATTTGTTTGTTTGAAAGCATCTATATATATATTTTTGTATAGGTGTTGTCTGGTTTTAATAAGCTGAATATTTCTTTGTATTTTGATTTCAGAGCTAATTTGTGAAAAGTAAAGAAAAAATGAATCATTTTTTTTTTATGGTAATATGCATATTTTTCTCAGCATTTCCCCCTCTTTAATGGAAGTTCATGGAAATAATGTATTGTTCGATCTACATATAGAAATAAATCAGCAAATAAGTCACAAAATTCACAATAATATTCTTTTTATTTATTTTATTTATACAATGCAGGAGACTATTGGGGAAAAACATTTATATTTTAAAAAAATCTCGTGAAAAATATTTTAATCATGATAAAAATTGGTTAATAATAAGTTCATGTACTAAAATATCAATCATTTCTTCATAAAAAAAATAAATCATGTCAATCATTATACATAGCTTTTTATATTTAATATTCAATCTAAGCATTGATTAAATAGAAAGTTCAATTTGAGAAAAAAAAAAGGTTTAATAATATTGTTCATTCAGATAGTAAAAATTACTACCGTATCCTATTCATACACTTCATATACTTTTGGTTCACGGTAAGATTCCCACGAATGTGAAGAGGATTTACCACGGTTTAAATGGTGATATTTGTGTTAGATGTTTCCAAGTCTCGTAAATAATTAATAATTATGCATGTATTTAGGGAGAGCATTATACATGTACTTAGGGATTTTTGGGAAACATTTATAAACGAGAATGACAATTATTGAAATTCTTTGTTTAGTATTTGTATTAACCAACGGATTAAATTTATTCTCAAGAATCAGTATATTGAACATGATCATGTAGCTTGCCAATTATATTTGGTCTTATGGCTCATATTATTTGATCTTGAGCGGTTTTTTAGTTTCTTTTAAAGATAGGTTACTTATTTCATATATAGTACGGATGATATTTTAGTTAGATGATTCCAACACATTTGTTCTTATTGTTCCGACTTTTGTTTTAATTGTTTCGAACTTGAGTCCACATTCCGTTACAAATTCGTTTTGAATTTTTCATGAACATTACAATTTTGTTCTTATCTATAAATTATCTTTAGTCTTGATTACTAAACAATGTAAGACTTTTCTATTGTGACTAGAAAGTATTATACAACATTCATTATTATTTTTTTATCGTCATACTTTTAAGTGTCCTTAACTCATTTCTTAAAAAAAAAAATTTAAATATGTTTTTGATCCATGTAAATATGTTTTATTTTGATTTTAGTCTATGTAATTTTTTTTGTTTAATATATACTCTTACAAATTCTAACAAGTTTTAAAAAAGTCATTTATGAATTTTTTTTAGTAAAAAAATAGGGACATGACTAATTTTGAATGAAGTGACACGTGATGTCTCTGTAATGGTTGTTGACTAGACAATATTTAATATTTAATATTTAATATTTAAAATTAAAATTTAATTTATTAATTTATTTAATTAAAAACTTAAAACTAATTAATTAATTAATAAATCAATTAAATAATAAAAAATCAATAATCTTCATCTTCAATTCTAATTCCAATTCCAATTTTTTTTAATAAAAACTCAACAACCTTCATTTTCAACTCTAATTTCTTCTTCTTTAAATCACAAATTCTGATATCTAATCCAAACCCTAAAAATTCTAAGATATTCATACCTTACATATGAATGCATGAGTTATGCATTCTTTATAGTGTGTGTAATTTTGTTTCTATTGTAATCTTATTATGCCATCTATAAAAGTCAATTTCTACAACAATTTTGTTTCTATTGTAATCTTATTTTGTCATCCATAAAAATTAATTTCTACAAATAAATTCTCATTTGGTATCAGTTTCTAACATAAGGATGAAGTTTCAACATATAGATGCAATGGTATAATCTGATTCCTAATATCGAGAACATCAATTAGGTTAACAAATGATGAAATTGAGAAGAAGAAAAAAATTTAGTTTTAGGGATAAGAATCCACTTAAAAACATTTTCAGGGGCGCTCTCGATACATACATTTACTAAATCTCTTTTATTTTTTTCCTTCCTTTATAGGAATTGGTTTTTTTAGAATTTTTAGGGTTTGGATCTATGAGAATTTGCGATTTGAAAATGCATAAATTAAGATTGAAAATAAAAGTTGTTAAGTTTTTATTAAAAATAATTAAATGAGTTAATAAAATAAATTTTTATTTTAAATATTAAATATTATCTAGTCAACAACGATTACACAGTCAACTGTCACTTCATCCAAAATTAGTCATACAACCATTTTTTTACTAAAAAAATACTGATAACGTGTTATAATTTGCAAGGGTATATTAATCAAACAAAAAAAATTAGAGGGAATAAAATCGAAACAAAACATATTTAAACCAAAAAAATATTATATACAAAAAAAAATCAGTTTTTCAATATATATATATATATGTCACCTCTAAAATTATATTTACATTTATTTTTTAATAAAAGATATTTTTTGATGAAATATTAACAACAGTTATTAAATTTAAATAAATAATAAACTGATATAAAATTGATGTGGGAACAAAATTACCGAAATAGAAATTCTATATCATTTTTTTTTTACTCAAGAAGTTCTATAGCTTTTTTTTTTACTCAAGAAGTTCTATAGCTTTTTTTTTTTACTCGAGAAGTTCTATAGCATTGGTCCTTCGAATAACAAAAAATTATATTTTTTGCTTCTTAAAACCCTTAATTTTTGTTATTTTTATTACAATATTTGATTAGCTAAAGAGAAAGATAAATCAAATTTCAACCATTAAAACCCTAATAACACAAGCCGTTCCCGCTTCGCCTTCATATCAAAAATAAGTCACACTCAATTCAACTGCCCTTACAAACCTAACCGCTTGCCGGAAAACGCAACCGGAGTTACTCGCCGGCCACCGTAAACAGTGAGAAATACGTAAACAGTGAGAAATACATTCAGGTTTGTTTCATTTCACGTTGTTCTATATTATTCAATATCTTACGTATTTATTTGTATTCTACACTTCCTTCTCAGTATACTTACTTACCTCTTATTTTTCTATATTATAACATATTCAGTTTAACTTCATAAACAATTTGATTATGATTTTCTGATAAACATAGGTTACAGTAATTTTATTTTTTGATGAAAATTTAGGTTAACTTAGTTATTTTTTTATTTATCAACTTGATTGAAGTTTTAGTTATTCTTTTAACTAAAATCCATATTATCCTTAAAAATTGAGACTTAAGAGCGTTATTAAGGGTTGTTGAAAAGCTCTACTTGTATAATTAGGTTTTGTTGGGCAACTATTCTTACGGCAACTCGGTATGGAATACAAGATAGACACCGCAGATAAGAAGGTTAGTTTCTTTGTTTTTCTACCGCTTTGGTTCCGTTGCAAAATGCATACCATTATATTGCTAATTGGTTTGGGGTATTTTTTTTAAAGCTTTTCTCGGAAAATGTAATATATATAGCCTGTTGGTGGGATGTGAGACTCTGAAACTTGGTTTTGTATGTTCTGGTTGATTCTATTAGCTTGAAAAAATTCAACTTGTACGGTTTTAGTTTAAATTTCTTTAGATGGTTTATGTTTTTCAATGAAGAGAGAAAATAATTTTAGATTGCAGTTTTTGCAACTGTAATATATTGGTTTTAGAAACCATCACAACTGCATCATGACCACAATTGCAGCTACATATGTTTGCAATTTTCCGCAATTCAAGAGATCGCAGCACACTTGCATTAATGGCTGCAATCACAATTCAAAACCCTTGTGGACAATGGCAGTTTTAACTCCCTTAATGGGTTTACCTAGTTGGTAATGTAATAGTCGAAAATCTAGATTCAAAGTGTTTTTTTTGGACATTGATGTCTCAAGAAAAAAACCAGAGTATAATAAATGTCAATAAGGATTTATTAATTTTTTCTTACACTTACGTTGATTCCTTCTGAGAGTTTTAGATGTATACACCTGCTGGTTTTGATGAATGAAATCTCACATCTTTGTTAGTCTCTCTGTTGTCAATCCTCGCGCGATCCTGCCATCCTGGTGTGGTGGAGGGGCTGGCTGGGCCGCCATCGACCGGATATATGCGTTCGACATTAGCGGCGCTCCCAGACACAAATCACGCCATTGGTCCCTCTCTAGGGCTTTTTCAAAAACACAGTTTTTGTTTTATTTTATCTTTTTATTCTTCATTAAGGGTATATAGGTCATTTTGCACCCATTTAAGCTCGAATTTGTTAATATTATAAACCCACGGAGGCGGTGGTTCAACATCGTGAAAAAGAAACTCTTTTTGTTCTTCCACTGTTTTGTTCTTGCTCTGTCGCCATCATTCTTGCTATGTTGTTTTCGTTCTTTACTTGCTCCGTCCAACATCGTTTGGTTCTGTTCTTGCTCTGTTCAACATCATTATGTTCTTGCTCTGTTGTTTTCATTCTTTGTGTGACTCTGCTTTGTCTGCTATGTTCCCTGTTTTGTTGATTAAGATTACTATTAGAACTTGATTTTGATGTTGGATTTTGGTTATTAAGTATGATTACCCCTTTAATTGTGTATTTTGCTTTTTTTTTTTATAGTATTTTTGTATACTGTTTGTATTTTATGTTTAGTTTATATACTGTTTTTTGGCCTTCACAACAATGGCCATCCCACTATCCCATTTTTAGGGCTCTGTGCCGTTATCTGAGACTGATAACATAAGCTAGTCTTTTGTTTTTCCATCCATTTTTCTCCTCAACCCCAGCAAACTAATACTTTCATGTGCATAGGTGCTGGTTGATATTGTAAAATTGGCACAAAAAAGAGGCATGAAGGGTAAAATGGGAGATTGGAAAGAATTCTTGAGCAGTCATGATAAACAGTTTGGGGCACGTATGAGTGATCCATCAAAGAAGCCCCATGAAGTTTTGGCTGCATTTCTAAAGACATTCTCAAAGGACGAGGATTTGAAGGTAAATATCCTCCTTTTCTTAAGATGTAGCCTACAAGGTGAACCTTACCCATTTTCTTCTTGTGCTCAGTTTTTTAATAACGTCATGAAGCATCATTCAAATCAATACATCTTAGAGCGGCTGAAAGAAAGATCTCATGATTCCCCCGAGCAGGTATGTTTTCATAATGATTAATGATTATTCTGCTGGAGATCAGGCAGTGTTGTCAAATAGCCGCTATAGCGGCATTATAGCGCTGTAGCATAGCGGAATTTGAACAAATTGCTATTGATCCGCGATTAGATATTTAGTATAAAGTGTTGTCAAATAGCTGCTATTGCAGCACTATGTCATAGTGGAGTTTGAACAAACCGCTATTTTCTGCGATCTGCAATTGACAACACTGAGATGATCCGGACAATTTTTACAGTTAAAACCTTATTTTATAGATTTTACCAGTTATAGCACTAATCAGCATTTCTAGATTTTATTAGTTTTGTGTGACTCAAATATTGATAAGCTTTTTGTTTTCTTTTTGTATGTTTTTGAGGACTTATTTCATTCCCCCTTAAAGTTGTGCCGGCTGCATGTGTTATGGATTTCTTCCTTTAAATTATATAATATAATAATAATTTTTAGTCACTTTTTTCACTACTATTTAGCTGCACCTTATGCTTTATTTTTTAAAAAATTAATAGTTCCATTGTTATAATTTAACAAACTGTTGCTTTCCTGAGTGAGTTATATCGTCTAAATCATCATGCCATTTAAAGTTGAGTTACAAGTTGAATATGTTGTGTTGCTGCAACCAAATTTGAAATTAAACCCTAAAATTAACTAGACTATAACTGATAATGGCCTGATGCATTAATCTCTTTGATTAAGCGAAGACATCTTCTAATATTACTTTCTGCTGGCAATTATTGTTTATGCTTCCTACTGTATTTTGTGACTGCTGACGGTAGCTACATGATTTTCAAAGTCAATTAGTTAAAAATCTTAATCATTCTTCTGTTTTCTTTGATGATCCTATAATGTTTCTCTAACCTTAAGATATTGGCAGTACAGAGTCTAGTCCAAGAAACTCTCCAGCACCCACTGTATCCATTGGATTATTCATTTCCATCAATTGACGAGGTTTGTTATGATTTTCTGTTCTCGAATTTTGTGGTCAAACTATTTGCATTCAAAATGCCAATCAGTTCTTGTTTAGAATTGAGATTTTTAATATCCTTACACTTTTACTGTTTGATTTGTTTTAGTTGATTTATTTAGTGATGGTCTGCTACAGTTTATAAACATCTGGGCTCTGGATTCTTTAGTTAAACATGGCAATTACTAATCCATTATCGATGTTGCTTTTCTGTTGTGAAAAATGAAGGGATGGTTAGTGATAAGCCTTAAAAGAAAATCCAAGGGGGTAAGATCTACTACAATGCTTGCTGTTGATTGTGAAATGGTTCTCTGTGAAGATGGGACCGAAGCTTTAGTCAAAGTTTGTGTTGTAGATCACAATTTAGAGGTAATACATAGAATTTCTTCCTTTTGCTTGGTCACTCTCGTCAGTCCTCTTCTTCTTTACCTCCCAAATATCGAGCTTCTGTATAATTGCATTTAAAATTACTTCTTTTTGAGGTGTAGATAAATAATTTCAGAACTTTTCAGGTCAAACTACACAAACTTGTTAAACCGGACAAATCAGTCATAGACTACAGAACAGAGATTACTGGTGTCTCTTCTGAAGATCTAAAGACAGTGACTTGCTCCTTAGCTGATATACAGGTATTCGGTGATTCATTTTGTGGTTTTCCTGTATCATCCTTTCAAATGCCTAATGAAGAAGTATGTTGTACTTTCGTAGAAATCACTGAGGAAGTTAATCGATGGAAACATATTAGTGGGACACAGTTTATATAATGATCTACGTGGTAAGTGTCATGAACGTTTTGTTTGGGTGTGTCCATGAACCTACTGCTAGTTTCTATATATGAAGTGAATGAGTTGTGTTATACTCCCTCCGATCCTATTTATAAGAAAAATTTTGGAGAACTTTTTGATCACATATATAAGAAAAAGTTACAACTTTTAAGGTACATTTATTGTTTAAAATACTATTGTACCCTTATTTAAGACGTTTGTCTTTTTAATATTATTAGTGAATATTTAATTTCTCATAGTTTTCAATAAGGGTATATTTGTAAAAATGGTCAAAAAGTTAAAACAATTAATGAGTACATTGGTTTTGATGTTTTTTCTCTCTTATAAATTGGACCAGAGGTAGTATTATTTTTCTTGGCTCCATTTTATTTACTAATTGCAGCTGTTTGCAGTGCTGAAGATAGATTATGTTAGAGTAATTGACACCGCATATATCTTCAAACCCGTGGATGGATCTATTCACAGGAGACCGTCTTTGAATAGTTTATGTCAGGCAAGTAGCAAATCATTTACATTTGGTGCAAAGATTATGATCCTGTATTACACGCCATCTACTTTATGAAGTGTTGTTATGAGTTATGTCCAGACAGTTATTCCTTTGGGGATTTCCGTTAGACATCTATTATTTTGAATGAAGTCTGATAACTGTGCAATTGTGCTTGTCTGTGCCTTGGAATTTAAAATATTACACTATAAGAACTCACAAGCAAATTACGGTGGTAGGATAAATGAAAAAGAAATACGCCATATATTGATCTAAGATTCATGGCTTATCACTGATTGTTGTGACAGTCTGTGTTGGGATATGAAGTTCGGCAAAAGGATGCTCCACATGATTGTCTAGATGATGCAAGTGCAACAATGAAACTTGTTCTTGCAAGGATCAAACACGGCGTTGATAAGCCATTTCCATTGACGTTGGTTCAAGAGCAAGTAAGTCACTGTAACTAGTTATATACATTTCAGTACTGAGTTTTTATACTCGTAGCCGTTGCAAACTATTGTCATCACTCATCACTGTTTGATGTTCTCCAATTTTAGGTTTCAGAGAGTGAGATGACAAAGCTGCTTCTTCACAGAATACCAACTACTGTGAACAAGGAAGCACTACATGAAATTATTCCTGGAGATTTCACACTAGAAGTAAAGGTATAGTATATTAGTATGTCCTATAAGTATTCCAATGTTCTGAGGAAGAGGTTCATCAGTAAATTATTGGAATAGATGAATTTCTTAAATTTGAGGTCTTTTAGATTTATCATCCGGTACTCTTGTTGGCATTCAGTTACCGGGCTATTTTCCTTGTTTGAGTTCTGATCCTTTGTAAAACTTGCTGCAGCCTCCCAGGAATGGTCAAGGAGATATCTATTCTGCTGTAGCTATCTTTAAGAACCATCAAGAGGCAGGTGATGCATATGAAAGTTTCCAAGGCAGCCTAACAAAGGTGAATATATGATATACCATTGTTCAGTGATGCTGCTTTGTATCACCAAGTTTGTTTGTTGATTATCTGAAGAAAACGAAATACATAGATGTGGATTTCATTCACCACCACAATACTTGAATCAATTTGTTCTAATTTTTATGTTTGATGATTGTGCATCTATGTAATTTACCTCCCAAAATCTGATAGCCAAATAACTTAACCTTATGCCCTATTGAACAAAGTGGATATACTTTTTTTCTGTTAGATGTTTCTTATAATAAATTGACGTGTTTTTATATTGCCAAAGCATGCTTATTCTCATTTGGGTATACTGCATCCCCCCTTTTGATCAATCTCATATTAGCAATGTATATTACTTTATTTTAGGATTCAAATGGGCGTCCACAGAAATCGGTCACATTTCGGCTGAGTACGGGCACAAGTGTCAGTCTATTTGTTCGGAGATTGCCAAGTCATGCACACCGCAAGAGAGATTTTCAAGTGGATGGAACAGATGATGTTTCCAAGAACAAGAAAATAAAAATGGATCCTGAAGTTGAAAAGGATGCCCTGAATGCAGTTGATGATTCCAAGGAAGTAAAAGTGGATCCTGAAATTGAAAAGGAGATTGAAGACGCCCACTTGAAGGAGATTGAAGCACTGAATCAACAATTGAAAGAAAGAGAATTGGAGATTGAATCATTGAAGGAACAGTTGAGAAAAAAGGATTTTGAAATCACTACACTGCATAATATGGTAGCTAAAATAAAAAAGCGACAGCCTAAAATACGCTAGTCTTGGCACTGGTATGTGGTGTTAGATTATTTGATCAATGAATTCAAGGACGTGCTATTCTCAATTGATTCTTATAAAACTCTGGCAATGTCTTAAAACCGCTTTGGAGAAGCTTATAGCTTTGGTACATTGGTATGTACCTGTTCTCCCTTTTACCAATTCAAATTGGGAATAGAAATTTTGGGTCTGAGGGATCACGATGTGGAACTATATTATTCATCAACAACCTCCATAATGCTATTGTGTTATTTAAGATTCTATGATGTGGAACTATATTATTGTTTGAAACGTTTTGTAATGTTGACTAAATACATTCAATTTTAGTTGGCCTTGTTTGAGAATATTTTTTTATGGGTTAAAGTTGCGTGTTTTAATTAGTGTGGTGTAATTTTCACTTTGACCTAATGACCTCAGTTGATTCCCTCTTAATGCAAATTAAATTTTATTATCATCTCATATTTTCTTATCAATTTCTCATCTTAGTTGATTCCCTCTTAATGCAAATTAAATTTTATCATCCCATATTTTCTTCTGGATGACACCAGCAATAATTTTTTATTTTGTCTGACGGAAGTAATTTTAATTTAAAGTTTGTCTCATAAGGGTTGCTTCTTCGTCAATTTTATTATACACAAGTGAAGCAAAAAAATACAATAATCAGATAGAATATTATGATGAGTAAACTCTAAACACTTATAGGTAACACACGATAATGATAATGTTCAGCTCTTCTACTAACGAAATAACAATTAACTGTTATCATTTCAGAACAAAAAGATAATATTTTATTCTTTAAATTAATTAAGATTTTAACCTAGTTGTGAACATAAGTCTATTGACACTTCTGTCTGTGTACAACTCCAATGTGAGGTTGCTATCAATGTTTTTGTTGTTGTTGACAGCAATAGAATTCCATTAAACTGAAGTAGAAAAACAGTTCTGCATTAGAGAATACAATTGAGACCCATTTTATTTTTTATAATGCCATGTATTTCTCCCCATTATTAAATTATAGGATAAAGTAATTAAATTGAATTTGTTATAATTTTTTGAAGTGCAATGGTTATGTACATAAGATGTTAATTAATTTTATACTACTGTTTAACATGAACGATCATCTTACCAATTCTTATTATAATTGTTATTTATTTATTATGTCAAACACACGACATACACTTTACAGATTAAATAATTATCTAAATCTTTTTTCTTTTTCTTTTAAAAAATTAATGTAAGTTTTAAAAAAAAAAAAAAAAAAATCCAGCCTCCGTCATCATCAGTTGCTGCAGTGGAAGAAGCCACCTTCTTCCAGAAAAGGGGAAAACTGAGAACGATAAGTATCAGTTAAGTTAGGGTTTTAACATTTATGGTTTTTCTCAATCCTTAATTTATCGTTGCTGTGTACAATGGGTGCTGAAATTCCACAAGATGGATTGAAGAAGAAACTCGAGTACCTATCACTAGTATCCAAAGTATGCACCGAGTTAGAATCCCACACCGGTACCGGCGACAAGGTTCTCGCCGAGTTCATTACAGAGTTAGGTCATTCATCTGAAACCGTCGAGGAATTTGACTCCAAACTCAAACTAAACGGCGCCGAAATGCCTGATTACTTTGTCCGTACACTCCTCACCATTATCCACGCCATTCTCCCTCCAAAACCTAAGAAGGAGAAAGAAATTCCGAAAGAGAATGCGGCGTCGAAGACCAAGTTTAAGGCGTTGGCGATTTCGGATGATAGGGATCGTGCCAAGGAGCTCCGGATTGAGATTGAATCCGAAGCGAGGGAAAAACAAAAGCAAAAGGAACCATTGGAGAGATATCAAAGAGATAGGGTTGAAGATGATGGTTCTAGAGATAGGGATAGAAGAGATAGGCACAAAGATAGGTATGATAGAGATAGAGACGATAAAAGGGATTATAGAAGGAAAAATGATAGAGATAGAGATAGAGATAGAGATAGAGACAAGGATAGAGATAGAGATATGGATAGAGAAAGGGATAGGGATAGGGATAGGGATCGATATGAGAGGCGAAGGAGAGATGAGTATGAAGAGTATGAAGGTGGTGGTGGAAGGGAGGAGAATGGTGACGAGAAAGGTTATAGAGATAGAGATTCGAAGAGGCGTGATGGTGGTTCTGGTGAAATTGAGTTGTATATGGTTTATAAAGGAAGAGTGTCTAGGGTGATGGAAACTGGGTGTTTTGTTCAGTTGGATGATTTTAGAGGGAAGGAGGGTTTGGTTCATGTTTCTCAGATTGCTACTAGGAAGATTGCGAATGCTAAAGAGGTTGTTAAAAGGGATCAAGAGGTTTATGTCAAGGTGATTTCAGTTTCTGGTTCGAAGTTGAGTCTTTCCATGAGGGATGTTGATCAGCATAGCGGGAAGGATCTTCTTCCGTTGAAGAAGAGTTCGGAGGAGGAGGCTTTTCGGACTAATCCACAGGATTCAAAGGATGGGCTGGTGGCTAGGACAGGGCTTTCTGGGATTAGGATTGTGGAGGAGGATGATGTTGGATCTTCGCGTAGGCCGCTGAAGAGAATGAGTTCTCCTGAGAGATGGGAAGCAAAACAGTTGATTGCTTCGGGGGTTTTGAGTGTTTCGGAGTATCCGACTTATGATGACGAGGGAGATGGAGTGATGTACCAAGAAGAAGGAGCTGAGGAAGAGCTTGAGATTGAGATGAATGAGGATGAACCAGCCTTCTTGCAAGGGCAGAGCAGATACTCAATGGATATGTCTCCTGTTAAGATCTTTAAGAATCCAGAAGGCTCTCTGGGTCGTGCTGCTGCACTACAGTCTGCGCTTATAAAGGAACGCAGGGAAGTAAGAGAACAGCAGCAGCGTACCATGCTTGATTCAATCCCAAAGGATCTCAATCGTCCTTGGGAAGACCCTATGCCAGAGTCAGGTGAAAGGCATCTTGCCCAAGAGTTGAGGGGTGTTGGCTTATCGGCCTATGATATGCCAGAATGGAAGAAGGATGCCTATGGGAAGACCATTACTTTTGGGCAAAGGTCAAAACTTTCTATTCAGGAACAAAGGCAGAGTTTGCCAATTTACAAGTTAAAAAAAGAATTGATTCAGGCTGTCCATGATAATCAGGTTTTGGTTGTGATTGGTGAAACCGGTTCGGGTAAGACTACTCAGGTTACACAATATCTTGCTGAAGCAGGTTACACCACAAGAGGTAAAATTGGATGTACTCAACCACGTAGGGTGGCTGCAATGTCAGTGGCAAAGAGAGTTGCAGAAGAGTTTGGATGTAGATTAGGAGAGGAAGTTGGTTATGCCATTCGGTTTGAGGATTGCACTGGACCCGATACCGTAATCAAGTACATGACAGATGGTATGCTTCTTAGGGAAATATTGGTTGATGAGAATCTGTCACAGTATTCTGTTATAATGCTTGATGAAGCCCATGAGAGAACTATTCATACTGATGTTCTTTTTGGATTGCTAAAGCAGCTGGTGAAGCGTAGACCTGAGTTGCGATTGATTGTCACATCTGCTACTCTTGATGCTGAAAAATTTTCAGGTTACTTCTTTAACTGTAACATCTTCACAATTCCTGGGAGAACTTTTCCTGTGGAGATACTTTATACTAAACAGCCAGAAAGCGATTACCTGGATGCAGCTTTGATCACTGTCCTACAGATCCACTTGACAGAACCTGAAGGAGACATTCTTCTCTTCTTAACTGGTCAGGAAGAGATTGATTTTGCTTGCCAGTCTCTCTATGAGAGAATGAAGGGATTAGGTAAGAATGTCCCAGAACTGATCATTTTACCTGTTTATAGTGCCCTTCCAAGTGAAATGCAATCTAGGATATTTGATCCTGCTCCTCCTGGGAAAAGGAAAGTGGTTGTGGCTACTAACATTGCTGAGGCTTCTTTGACTATTGATGGGATATTTTATGTCATTGATCCGGGCTTCGCTAAGCAAAATGTTTATAATCCGAAGCAAGGTCTCGATTCGTTGGTGATAACTCCAATATCACAAGCGTCAGCCAAACAAAGAGCTGGACGTGCAGGCCGTACTGGACCTGGAAAGTGTTATCGCCTCTATACAGAGAGTGCATATAGGAATGAGATGTCTCCTACTTCAATTCCAGAGATTCAAAGGATAAATCTTGGCATGACTACTCTTAGCATGAAAGCTATGGGCATAAATGATCTTCTTTCGTTTGATTTTATGGATCCACCATCACCCCAAGCACTTATTTCTGCCATGGAGCAGCTTTACAGTCTTGGAGCATTAGATGAAGAAGGTCTTCTAACCAAATTGGGGAGGAAAATGGCTGAATTTCCTTTGGATCCACCACTATCCAAGATGCTGCTTGCCAGTGTAGACCTTGGTTGCAGTGACGAGATTTTGACCATAATTGCCATGATCCAAACTGGCAATATTTTTTACAGGCCCAGGGAAAAACAAGCCCAAGCAGATCAGAAAAGGGCAAGGTTTTTCCAGCCAGAAGGTGACCATCTTACGTTACTTGCTGTTTACGAGTCCTGGAAAAATAAAAACTTTTCTGGACCCTGGTGTTTTGAGAACTTTGTTCAGTCTCGATCGTTGAGAAGAGCCCAGGATGTTAGGAAACAACTTCTTACCATCATGGATAAGTATGATATCTATCTATCTTTCTATTATTTTGCTTCTTTGGTTTCTTTGTTCTGTTCTCTGCATTTCTATTTTAGTTCTATACATTTATGGGAATCCTTGTCCTACAAAACTCCTGTAATGGCTGGGTCTGAGACCCATTTTGGGTTAATTAGAATTTATAAGTTATGATGCATACATGTGGGGGTGATATTGGTACAGGGTATAAGTACGGTACGGGGTATGACATTTTCTGGAAAACTAAGGCATGGGTACGGCAATATAAAAGATAGTAATAATCAAATATGGAAAAAATCTATATTATTTTAGATAAATATAATCAAATGAAATCCAAAAATATATAATCAAATAAAACATTGTTACATGGAGAGTGTAGAAAACATCTATTGATGTAATCTGAAAATCAAATAGACAAAATTGTTATATGGAGAGTATTGAAATCTAGAGTTTGTCTGTACCAAGTCCAAAACTGAAATGGAGAGTCAGTGTGGGTCTGTACAGCGAGGGAATTGAAAAAATTGTAAGATAGAGTTGTATGGTCGCAGACTTGCACCGGTACTGATTGCGGTGAAATGGAGAAGAGAACCCAATATTGTTTGATGGTTGTATACCAACTCGTTTTGTGTGATTTAACCCATGTGCTCCCACCCTTGTGTACCTGCGCAGAAGCTGCTGTAACCAGCGTCAGCTGGTCGTATCTTCTGTCCTGTTCCCAATCATTATAAAAAGTAAAGTGCAGCAATAGGGTGTACCCTTTGCATATGTACACCTGGTGCATACCTGTACTCGGCCATTTTTGGCGTACCAATGCTATAGAGATTATGAGCCTTGCATTTGCAAAGTGTTTGCAAGAAGCTTATTTTTAACTTGAGCCCATGACCTTTTTGCGCTTGTTTTTAAATATTCTATTCTATATATAATGAAAAGGGAAATTTTGTCTCCTTATATAGGGGATTCCTTATGTATTGTAAACAACATTTTGTTGTGGTTTATAGTTATTATGTTGACATTAGTCTTATTGTGAAATATCCTTTTGTTTGATTCAATTGAATTCTAAATTATCTACACTGATATTCAGGTACAAATTGGATGTTGTCAGTGCTGGAAAAAACTTCACCAAGATTAGGAAGGCTATCACTGCAGGGTTCTTTTTTCATGCAGCTAGAAAGGACCCCCAGGAAGGTTACAGAACACTAGTTGAGAATCAACCTGTATACATCCATCCAAGTTCAGCTTTGTTCCAGAGACAGCCAGACTGGGTCATATACCATGAGCTTGTAATGACAACTAAGGAATATATGCGTGAGGTCACTGTCATAGACCCTAAATGGCTTGTTGAGTTGGCTCCAAGATTCTTCAAAGTGGCAGATCCTACAAAGATGAGCAAACGGAAGCGTCAAGAACGCATTGAACCACTTTATGATAGATACCATGAGCCAAATTCATGGCGTTTGAGTAAACGCCGAGCATGATATGCTTTCTCAGTTTCTCTTAATGCAAGGTCCTGGATGCAATTTATGTTGGATTTAGTTTCCAATATAAATCTTCTCCTTATATTATGAGTTAATTAAAATGTTACGCACATTTTGGCTGGTGTTACTAGTAAAACTCAAATTATGATACATCAAGTTTCATTTTTGATACACAGTCTTATTTTTTGACTGACCTTTAGTTAAGCCCCACCCCAATTGTCTGATTGTCAGGAGCATTTCCATCTGGCAGCGAAGTCAGTTCAGTACACAAGTTTCCATATCATTTATTGGAGCTTTTTTGCACAGCAGCATTTATTAAGCGATTCATTTAAGTTTAGGCAGAAGTTGTGTTTTATTTATTACAAATAGATTTCTCACTGATTTCACTGGTATGAAAGCCAGATTTTGGATCATCAAAAAATATATTGAGTTTGCTTACTCTTGGAGAATTTTATGAATTAGATTTTGAGTATATTTTGTTTAGATGTCTTATATTTTGAGTTTTCTTTGTGCTTAGTACAAGATGATTCTCTTTGACAATTAGCTGCTCTATTTAATTATATGTCTTATCAACTTATCAAGCTGTTACCTACTTGCTTAGTATTCTGGGATATTATTTTCCACAATAATTATCAGACTGTAGGTATCATGTATTAAATGGTGGCATCAATGCAGAGCCAATAACAACAATAGAATGGGAAACTAGAAATCTCATGGTTATTTATACTTGAGCAACGATTGCATGATGATGACCTAAATTCTCATCAAAATTATCTGTTGGCCTGTTAGGCATTGTATTATGCGAAGTCAGCTTTTAACTACTATTTGACCATGGTGAAAGGAAACTCTGCTTCTGCCTTGTGATTTTGATAGAATTTGCTGCTTATGAGTTTGCAGAGTTGTGTATCAAGTGGACAAAGCAGTTTATATTATTGTGTGAGTTTGTTATACATGCAAGTGTCTGTATGCATAAGCAGGGGGTCTGTGACTCTCTGTTATTTGTCTCAACTAAGGTGTATCTTTGCTTTGAATCTCCACCGAAACAAGCACTTGAGCAAGCAGTTGGAGATATTCCCTGACTGTCCTTTAGTCGTATTCTTGCTCCAAATCCTTGCAATCTGTTGAAATAATCTTTGATGCTGTTGATAGCAATTCATTTGAAACACTTTGGAAGGTATTTTTGCTTTTCATATTCTCTTATGCATCTTCACAGTGATTAAATGTAATGCAATTTATTTATTTTCCACTGTTTTGGGCACTGTGTTTAAGATCTGTCTAGGAGTTGGAAAGATAACAACTGACCTAATTTCAGAAAGCAGCTGATTTAGTGAAGGTTGGAGCACTTTCAGTAAAGCTCAGGAGGTCCTTTTACAAATGTTAAAAACAATGGATAAATTGCATCCCTCACCACCCTTCTCGGTTTGCTTCCTCCTTCACCCTTGTTTTCCTTTCCTTCTGTGTTTTCGGACAATTCCTGTGTTAAGACTCCCATGGATTCATATCAAGACTCATTCACCAATTTGGTTGTTCCTAACTAGTTTTTTTTTTTTTTTTGTCTTGGAAGCCCTTCGGAAGATTTTTATTTGGTGTTTGGCAAGGGCTGGATTGTTTTGTAACCTGTTATTTTGTTCTTCTCCGACTGGGCGTTTGATCTGGTGGATCTGGTTATTAGTAATGCTGTTTGTTTTTGTAGGGTTTTAATTCATCGAAGCTAAATTTGAGAGTAAAATCAATGGTGGGATGGTGATCTTCTTATTGCTAGTGATGAACTTCTATTTCATACTTTGCTTACTATTTTGGAATAGTAGGATGCACTTTGAGTTTCATGTTGAGAAAACATGTAAAAATAGCATTTTCATTACTTTTAGTTCTTGTGAAGAATGACTTGCAATGTGTTTGGTTGTTTATATTTAGAGGACAACTACGAAGAGGGTTTTATATTTAGGAAACTACTTTTGCATATAATCAAGACTTGAGGGAGTGCTATTTTAAAGTGTAACTTTATTTGACACGACTGACTCTAATTAGTGACATTGCAGAGTGTTAAAAATTATAGTGTAAAGTAAACTGTGCATAGTTGGAATCTAAGTATAGTTGTTGAGTTTTATTTTAAAATATAATTGGTTATATTAGTATTATTATTTAAATTTGTTTATTTAGAATCTTAAAAATTATAAAATTAATTCAATTAGATAATATATTTTTATTTTTATTAAAACTTAAAATTTTTAAATTACTAAATTGTTAGGGACCAAGTGTAAAGCCAATATATACCTGAAAATTTGATTGGGCTATAGTAACAATGCGTCTAAAGACAAACATGATGTGTGCAAATGCTAAAAAGATCCATAAAATACTCCCTCGAGTCTCACATTATGACACGGATTAAGAAATATAATTAAATGTATTTGATTTATAAATAATAGAATTATCATTTATTAATGGTGTGAATTAGAAAAAGATAGTAATATTTAGTTAGAGTATAATATGAAAAATAATATATTTACTTTTTTATAATAATAATTAAATATAAATGAGACAATTTATTTATTAAAGTGATTTATATTTCAGAAATAAATTATAATGTGTTCGCTATTAACTTTTTAAAAAAAATGTTGGTTAGTGCTTAGAGGAAAAACAATGGTAGATAAATGCTTCCTTTTAAAAAGGTGTCAATTATTGTTTTAATTTGACAAAGGTTTGACCTATAAGTCTCATAGTTATTTGCATTGGTTATTGATGTAACGCACTGGTGCACTATCGCAAAACACTCCCCAAAGTAATCTATTTAAATCAATTGAAGACAAGTGGTAAAGTCTCGTCCTTTATTTAGGTTTTATTTATCAATGATTGTATTTAATCATTTCAAAAATTAACAAAATATAATAAATAAAAATTGTGTAATTTTGTACAATTACCAATATTAACTGTTGGTTTTTTAGTATTATTATTATTATTATGAACACAAAAATAATAAGCTGACTAATGCATATAATATTACTAAGAGAATATAATTTAAGTAAATAATTAGAGTTTCATTAAAATTAAATGTGACATTTTTAAGATATATTTTTCTTTACAAATATAATCCTTATTATGGAAAAAATATAGTAGTAGTACACAAGATTCACCTGGCTATAATAATTCACTTTTATTGCAAGTGTTGGACTAGTACTATTTTTTCTACCTAACATTAACTATAGACACACATGACAACTGTTATTTTTATTTTTATTTACATAAAAAATTCTATGTTAAGATATATCTCTTACTACGTTACCATAGGACCATAGATTTATCAGTAAAATCTAAATAATTAACAAATATTAATATTATTAAATTAAATATTATATTATAATAATATATAAATTTATTTATCATTTAATCTTAAAATAGTACCTAAAACTTATTAATTTTTTCAGTAAACAAGACATTTACACACAACACTAGTTACAATCGAAACCGACAAGGTTCCATCTAGATTTGGGTTTCTTTGAAACCAACCTTTTCTTATATGCTCCAAATCTACTTGACTTCCACATGCTACTCTTCAAATCTCACTCATTCAGTGATTTTCTCTGAACTTTGAGAAGAGGAAGAAGCAAAATGGGTTCAGTTTCTCTGAAAATTGGTGATGGAACAGCTAGATTCAAAAGAGCATCACTGTGTTCTTCAGCTGTTAACATTCTCATGATTTTCTGTGTCATCACAACCAATCTCTTTGCTCTTTATGCATTCACTTCTTCTCCGAAAAACAACAACAACAATCTTCTTCACCATGTTCACAAAAACATCTCTCTTGTCTCAGAACAAGTCTCACTCATTCTAAGAGAGATCGATTTGTCTCAAAAGAAACTAGCCCAGATGGAGAAAGAGATTCTTGGTTACGAAAGTATCGATCTTTCAAGACCCAACATTGCAAATGAGTTAAAAATCTTTCTTTTACGCCACCAACTACCACTATGGAAAGATTCAAGAACTGGGATCACTGAAATGGTTGCATCTGTTGGTCATTCATGTGATAAAGCTTCTGACTTGTTGTCTCAGTTTATGAGTTACAAGGTTTCTGGAAATTGTCCTGATGATTGGAGTTTGGCTCAGAAATTGATCTTGAAAGGGTGTGAGCCTTTACCTAGAAGAAGGTGTTTTGCTAAAACTGTTCCAAAGGTTGGTCTTTTTCCTTTTCCTATTTCTCTTTGGAAAAGTGTTGGTAATAATAATAAGAGTGTTAATTGGAGTGGTTTAAATTGTAAGAGTTTTGAATGTTTGAAAGGTAAGAAATTGAGTAGAGATTGCATTGGTTGTTTTGATTTGGTTAGTGGTTATGAGAATTTGAGATTTGTTAAAGCAAAAAGTAAAAATGATTTTTTGGTTGATGATGTTTTAGCATTAGGTGGAAGTGGTGGAATTAGAATAGGGTTTGATATTGGTGGTGGTTCTGGATCTTTTGCTGCTAGAATGGCTGAGAAAAATGTTACTGTGATTACCAATAGTCTCAATGTTGATGCACCATTTAGTGAATTCATTGCAGCAAGAGGGCTTTTTCCAATTTACTTAAGCTTAGATCATAGGTTTCCATTTTATGACAATGTGTTTGATTTGATTCATGCTTCAAGTGCATTGGATGTTGGAGGAAAGCCTGAAAAGTTGGAGTTTTTAATGTTTGACATCGACCGAGTTTTGCGGGCAGGCGGTTTGTTTTGGCTTGATAACTTCTTTTGTGCTAGTGAAGAGAAGAAACAAACTTTAACAAGGTTGATTGAAAGGTTTGGATATAAGAAGTTGAAATGGGTTGTCGGGGAGAAGGTTGATAGTGTTGGGTCGGGAAAATCAGAAGTCGTGTTGTCGGCTGTTCTTCAGAAACCTGTTAGAGGTTAAAGGTTTTTAGGCGCTTATACAACAAATAGCAACAAGTGAGTGAATAATCTTGATTCTGCTATATCTCTTTCGCGCCTAATTTGTGCGAATGAATAATTTTCGATATCATCAAATCCTATAAGAATTGTTGCCTTGCCAATTGTAGACCAACATTTTGAGGTGACATATATGATTCCTGTATTTTAAGTTATGTTCTTTATCTTGTTCTTCTGTATTTCTGTACTAGATGTGTTTAGTAGTTGATAAATTGTTAGAAAATGGAAAACAATAATAATGAATTACATTTTTTATGTTTCTGCTTGTGAAGTTGTCATTATCTTTTTATAGACAGATGTTTGTATATTAGTTATGTCAGTATTTTCTCCTTATACGGATTTGAATCCAAGTCGTTTAACTCCTTCAATTCCTTGAACCCTTAGTTCAAACCACTCGAGCTTCCCTGCTCCTTAAACTCTACATGTCATTGTTTGTTAGTTTCTTGACTGATACTACTGCCATTTTAGGCGCGACCACGGCATACTATGAAGTGATAATACCTAGTTACCTACCAAACAAGAATGTGATCATTCACTTGCAAATCTATTTTCTTGTTGAACCTACTCTTTGTTCTAAACCAATATTCTGATTAGTCAACTCACAAGAATGTATGATTGCTAACGAAGTGTTGGATATTTTATGCAACTTCTCAGTGCTACTCTTTGTTTGACTTGTTTGGATTGACTTATTTGATCTTATCTACTGACATAAGCATTTATTTAACTGTTTGAGAGAACTTATGATCTCACTAAGACGTGAATTCAACTATTTCATGACTTACACAATTACATTGACTTGACAAAACTTTTTAAGTTATCACTAAATATGGAGACTACTTTTCATTCACAAGGATGTATTGCGGATTCAACGCTATTTGCTTGCATGCCGGATTCTCTGCAACCCTGCAATCGGTCCATTCTTAATCTCGACCGTTGGATTAATCTAATCACTTAGGATACTACTCACTTGGTTGTTGGATTTGTTTAATCTAATGGTCGAAATTTAGCTGCAGAGGGTCCAAGATCATCAACTTCTTTACGGAGTTGAGATCTTCTTTATTTGTCAAAAGAAAAATTTCAATGAAATCCTCTCAAGAACACAACTAATGATTTAGACAACAGAGAATTTGGATGCTTAATTGCTAAGAAAATTGATTGCAGGTGGAGGCTTAGTTGTGGTTTTTCTCATAATCTATAGACTAATAATGATGTGCATTGATTTTCTTAAATCTTTGACTAAATATGTATAACTGTAATCCATGTTAGATCTTGAAATTGAAGATTTTTAACCACTTAAATCAAATAAATATTTAGGACTATTTTCTCAATGAGTCATAATGTGGTTTGGTAAATGACAAAGAGGTTATGAGTTGAAATTTTTCTTTAATTGAAATTAATTATTAATTATTAATTATTAATATTGGTTATTTAAAAAAAAATAACAATAATAATCATAATAATAAATTATTGTTCTCATTGTGCTTGTCTAATGGCTACGTCTGTAAACGTGAACACCATTAGTGCTCTCACTGATTCCCAATGCTAATTATTTATAATTTCTTTTCAAATGATGTTTACATATAAAAATAATTTTTTCTAAAGAGTGATTATAATTAAGGATAGAAGTACTACCACTATATTAATATAGTACCCATCAACATTTTGGCTATAAAAAGTTGAACGATTTAACATGCTTAATTTCAAATGAACAAATTTTCTATAATTTAAAATAAAATAAAATAGTAGGACCAAAAGTAAAACGTAATATATTCCTAAAGATATAAAAAAAATGACTAAACACATTTAATTAAATCTTCAAACTATTTAAAAGTAAATAGATGTTTTTTCTGCCAAAAAACACAAATGAGTCAAAATGAGAAGTGATTAAGCATTCTCTTTGGCCCATTTATTATGGGAACTCTTGTGGCTTTAACTATTGCCGGCCCACATGGATTTACTTCACTATGTTAAATTGGTTTTTTCTCTTATTTATAATGTTCTCAAAATCTTTTAAATTTAGTCAAGATTGATTAATTCAAATATATATTTTACATATTTGAATTAATCAATTTAAATATGTATTAAAGACTTTTGAAAATATTAAAATATAAGAGAAGAAGTCATCATAGATTATTCGGCTTGGAATCAAAAGGAGGGAAATAAGCCAACTCATTCATGTCTACAATAACACCAACGGCCTTCAATAGATGGTGTAGTTGTTATTCTCATTTCAAGTATGTGCATTTTGTTTGTTTGTAGAAGCAGCCATAAATACCACCTAAAATTCTCACACATAATTATAAGATTTTAATTGAAAATATTCAACTTCTAAATGGTATCAATGTATTTGTATGTTATATTTATCTAAATAAAAGGTTTATTTAATAAGTAATCAACATTGATGAATGTTTGATAGAGAAAAATCTATTAATATATAATCATTAAATCGTAGTATAATTTGTTGGTATCAGTGACCTCGAAATAACAGAAAATATATCAGTTTTCTTTACCAAATTTATCAGTATCAAGTGCACAGCGGAATTTAAATTTTGAGGCATGCAAAGTTAGCAATATAGAAAATTAAAGAGAGAGAGTTAGAGAAGAAAACACAGAGATTTATCCTGGTTCGGTTGTCAACAACAACCTACGTCCAGTCCTGAAAATCCAATCGGATTTCAGATTTTCTTCTCCTTCAATAGAAAGAATCAATTACAGATTGTCCAGTTTCCTCCCTGAAACCTATCTATCTTAATGATCTCTTTCCTATTGAATACCCTCTGATCCTTGTAGATACTCGTCAACCTATCACAGAATCACAGTGCGACTCTTTCTTGTTGAACACTCTTCACCCAAGAAAGTAGCCACCAGTTTCTAGCTGGCTTTCTATCAACCCTTTGATCCTTGTAGACAATCGTCAGCCTAACACAAAATCAAAGTACGACTCTTTCTTGTTGAGACCTCTCACCCAAGAAAGTAGCCACCAGTTTCTAGCTGGATTTTCAACGTTCATTTTGGTTCAAAGATTTATTACAGAAAGAATGTGTGGGAATTGGAACTCTTTTGGTTAGTGTTTGAGGTGGTGAGGGAGTTTCACTAGTGGAGGATGAAGAAGGTGAGGGTGTGTGTGCCTGAGTTTGCTTTACACGAGCCATAATCACAAAATAATTGATTGAATGTAGGTAGATAGAATGAATACGCTGAAGAATATGCAGAGCAATGAAGCAGACAGAGTGAAAAAATTGAAACTTTCTGGAAAATCTGGAAAACTGAGATGCAGAAATCGATTTTGTCCTTTACCTTTTTATACTTTAACCCTTGTCAATCGATTGCCAAATCGATTGGGTTACCGTTACACCGAATCCTTAATCGATTTCGTAATTATGAAGTCCAACGGCTAGTTAAAAATTCGCAACGGTCATATTCCTAATCGATTCCCAAATCGATTTTCCGTTTTACTAAATCGATGTCCAAATCGATTGTTCCACATGTTAAAAAACTGAACACTGAATCAATCGATTTCCAAATCGATGCTCGGGATTTTTACACAATATTTTCCAAAAATCTGAACTCTGGGCTAACCAAATCGATTTCCAAATCGATTTTATAAACAGTTTTCATCAAGTAATCGATTTCCAACTCGATTAATCTGGAAAACTTCACTGATAAATACCAAAATCACAAAAAAACTTATATCTCACTAGGATCAATGATCCCTAGTTTCATCCTTATGTTCAAAAAGCTTTCTTTTGGTAATGCTTTCGTGAAGATATCTGCTAGTTGTTCTGTAGTATTCACATATTCAAGTTTGATGACTCCATTCTGAAAATGATCTCTTATGAAGTGATGCCTTACCTCAATATGTTTTGTCCTTGAATGCATTACTGGGTTCTTTGTTATGCTGATAGCACTGGTGTTGTCACACATGATCGGCACTGTTCCCAAATCAACACCGAAGTCCATTAGGTGCTGTTTCATCCACAAGATTTGAGCACAACAGCTCCCAGCTGCTATGTATTCGGCTTCTGCAGTAGACAAAGCAATACTTGTTTGCTTCTTACTAAACCAGGACACTAGAGAATTACCAAGTAGATGACATGTACCTGAAGTGCTTTTTCTGTCAAGTTTACAACCAGCAAAATCTGAGTCTGAATACCCAACCAAAGTACATGTTGAACCTTTTGGATACCACAAACCAAGGTTCTTAGTACCTACTAAGTATCTGAAAATTCTCTTTACTGCAGTGAGGTGAGATTCCTTCGGATTCGATTGATACCGTGCACACATGCAAACGCTGAACATAATATCGGGTCGGCTTGCTGTAAGGTAGAGCAGAGATCCAATCATACCACGAAATCTGGTTACATCTACAGGCTTACCTAACTCATCTCGGTCTAAGAAATTTCCTTGACTCATGGGTGTATCAATGGACTTAAGCTTATCAAAGTTAAATTTCTTTATCAAATCAGAACAATATTTGGATTGACTAATGAAAATGCCTTGCTTGGTTTGGTTAATTTGAAATCCCAAGAAATATGATAGTTCACCCATCATTGACATTTCAAATTTACCTTTCATCAAGTTTTCAAATTCTTTGCAAAGCTTGTCATTTGTTGATCCAAATATAATGTCATCAACATAAATTTGGACCAGCAAGATGTCATTTTCAATAGTTTTTGTAAAGAGTGTCTTATCAACATTTCCTCTAGAAAAATTTTGTTGAATGAGGAAAGTGCTGAGTTTCTCATACCAAGCTCTTGGAGCTTGTTTCAACCCATAGAGGGCCTTTGAGAGTTTATACACATGGTTAGGAAAATCTGGATTTTCAAAACCTGGTGTTTGGCTCACAAAAACTTCCTCTTGTAGGTCTCCATTAAGAAATGCACTCTTCACATCCATTTGATATAGATTGAAGTCCATGATACATGCATAGGCCAACAAAATCCTTATGGCTTCTAGTCTAGCTACAGGGGCATAGGTCTCATCAAAGTCTATTCCCTCCTCTTGACTATAACCCTTTGCAACTAATCTGGCCTTATTCCTAGTTATCACACCATTCTCATCTAACTTATTTCTGAACACCCACCTAGTTCCTATAACATGCTTACCCTCTGGCCTAGGTACCAAGTTCCACACTTTGTTCCTCTCAAACTGGTTTAACTCCTCTTGCATAGCAAGTATCCACTCACTATCTAAAAGGGCTTCCTTAATGTTCTTAGGTTCAATCTGAGACACAAAGGCTGTGAGGTTACAGAACTCTCTAAGGTTTCCTCTAGTTGACACACCTCTAGAGATGTCACCTATGATGTTGTCTAAGGGGTGGTTTCTATTGAATCTCCATTCCTTAGGTAACTCACTGGTTTCTATAGGTTCTATAGGGTCTGCACTAGTTGGAGGATCAGCTATAGGTTGTTCTAGGGGTTCAGATTCTACAACATCATCCAAAATATCATTAACCTTAGAAGGAGTTTTGTTCAAGTTTTCTGTAAAAGATTCATCAAACTTTACATGAACTGACTCTTCTATGGTTTTTGTTCTTTTGTTGTAGATTCTATAGGCTTTACTAGTTTGGGAGTATCCTAGAAAGATTCCTTCATCTGCCTTAGGGTCAAACTTTCCTAGGTGTTCCTTGCCATTGTTCAAAACAAAGCACTTACAACCAAAAATCCTAAAGTAAGACAGGTTTGGTTTTCTACCCTTGTAAAGCTCATAGGGTGTTTTCTTAAGAAGGGGTCTAATCAGTACTCTATTCACAATATGAGTGGCTGTACTAATTGCATCTGCCCAAAAGTACTTAGGTAGGTTGGAGTCCTTAAGCATGGTCCTAGCTAACTCTTCTAGGGATCTATTTTTCCTCTCCACTACCCCATTCTGCTGTGGTGTCCTAGGGGCTGAATACATGTGGTTGATTCCATTTGATTCACAATAATTTTGAAAAAGATCATTTTGGAATTCACCTCCATGATCACTTTTTATTGAAACAATTTTCAAATCATTCTCATTTTGTACTAAAGCAGCAAACTTTTTGAAAACAGAGAATGTATCACTTTTATGAGCTAAAAAGTAAGTCCATGTGAATCTAGAATAATCATCAACCAGCACATATCCATATAGGTTCCCACCTAAACTCTTAACTTGGGCAGGTCCGAAAAGGTCCATGTGAACTAGTTGTAAAACTCTATTTGTTCTAACCAAATCTATAGAGGGAAACGGAGTCTTAACCAGTTTACTCTTCTCACATGAATCACACAACCTATCCTTAGAAAACTTCCTATTGGGGAGTCCTATTACTAGCTGTTTGCTAACAAGCTTATTCAAGTGATTAATATGAATATGAGCAATGCGTTTATGCCACAACCATGTTTCATCTTGATTTGATAACAAGCAACATACAGCACTTGGTACAGAATTGAAATCCAACATATAGATGTTGTTAATTCTGTCACCAATCAGCTTTATGTTTTTGTCATCTTTATGCTCAATAATGCAAGATTGTGATGAAAAACTTACTTGAAAACCTTTGTCACATAGCTGACTTATGCTTAGCAAGTTATGCTTGAGTCCTTCAACATATAATACATTCTTAATCACTGTTGTTGACTCATTGCCTATATCACCAATTCCAATAATTTTTCCTCTATTGTTGTCTCCATATTTGACAAAACCTCCTTCCTTTAATGTCAAGGACAGAAATTTGGATTTGTCCCCTGTCATGTGCTTCGAACATCCGCTATCCAAATACCATGAGTGCTTAGTGGATGTCAAGCACACCTGCAAAACAAAATCAGAATTTTGTTTTAGGTCCCCAATCTAAATTGGGTCCTGTTTGGTTAGTGTCAAACACAGATTTCTTTGCTTTCCAAATTTGCTTCCATCCCTTATTGGCTAATTTTTTAAACTTGCAATTTGACACAAAATGTCCATTTCTGCAACAGAAATGACACTTGCCATTAAAGGATGAATGGTGATTTGGCTTAGTAAAGATATCATACATATTCTTAGCAATGGCAGATTTCTGACCATGTTTGACACTTCTGGTTTGCATATAACCAATACCATATCTATTTTTATTCCTTTTAACATGCATGTTTGGTGTATATCCTAAACCAGATTTTTCATGAACATGTCTTTGATTGCTAAGTATGACATTCAGTTTATCTTTACTATTAGCAAACTTTAACAAATCAGATTTTAATGATGTAACTGTATGTTCAAGTTCAATGCACTTTGCAGATTTTTCTTGTGAATCCTTTTTCAGTTGTTCACATAAATTTTCAATTTCTTTATGCTCAACATTCACTTGTTCAAGCATTTTCTTTGTGCTTAACAACTGTTTTATGGAGTTCACATAATCATCATGCAATTCATTGAAAGCTTCTTGAAGTTCATCATATGTTGGATTAAATTGTGAACTAACCTCTTTTTCCGATTCTGAATCTGAATTTGCCATGAGACACATATTGGCTTCTTCTTCATCCGAAGAGGCAGAGGATTCATCATTATCGTTCCAAGCAATATACGCCTTCTTTGTTTTGGTGACTGGTTCTTTGCCTTTTGATTTTGCAGCTTTATTTTTGTTCTGCAATTTGTAGCATTCTGACTTTATGTGACCAGTCTTCCCACATTCATAACATGTAATTTGCTTGTTGTCGCTAGTCTTGGAGCTGGATGGTTTTCTGAATTTGTTATCTTTCTTCTTCAGAAATTTCTTAAATTTCTTGACAAGCAGTCCGATTTCTGGTTCTTCATTGTCACTGCTGGATTCATTTGAGCAGCTATCGGATTCAATTTTTGACTGATTTGCTTGAACCTTCAGAGATAAACCTTTCTTTTTCCTACTTTCCATTTCGGATTCATCCAGTCGTTGTAATTCCATTTCATGTTCCCTTAACTTTCCAAATAGTGTTGCTGTCGTCATCTTTGCAAGATCTCTAGACTCAGCTATGGCTGTTATCTTTGGCTGCCATTCTCTGGTTAAACATCTCATGATCTTTCCAATCTGCTGTTCATTATCCACATCTTTTCCTAGTGCATGCAGGTTGTTGACTATGTGTGTGAATCTGGTTTGCAAATCGCTGATTGACTCTTCTTTCTTCATGCTAAATAATTCATATTCGTGCATGAGCGTATTCACACGAGCTCTCTTAACATCAGTAGTACCTTCGTGAGTTTCTTGGAGGATGTCCCACATCTCTTTTGCTGACTTGCAATTGGACACTCTAAAGAACTCTTCTGCACATAGGGCGGACGTGATGATGTTCTTAGCCTTCGCATTGAAACCAACCTTCTTCTTGTCATCATCTGACCAGTCGGCTCTAGGCTTGATAATCATTGAGTTGTCAGTTCCTGCAATCTTGGGAATGTACGGACCGTTTTCAACAGCATCAAGGATATCTATGCCACTTGCTTCCAGAAATATGAGCATTCTTTGCTTCCAGTACATGTAGGCTGTACCGTTGAAAGCTGGTGGTCGTGCTAACGAAGCGCCTTCTCCCAGAACGTCAGTTGAGGCCATCTTCTTATAAGTTTTACCTCTCAAGAAGTTGGCTCTGATACCAATTGTTGGTATCAGTGACCTCGCAATAAAGAAAATATATCAGTTTTCGTTACCAAATTAATCTGTATCAAGCGCACAGCGGAAATTAAATTTTGAGGCATGCAAAGTTAGCAATATAGAAAATTAAAGAGAGAGAGTTAGAGAAGAAGACACAGAGATTTATCCTGGTTCGGTTGTTCCACAACAACCTACGTCCAGTCCTGAAAATCCAATCGGATTTCAGATTTTCTTCTCCTTCAATAGAAAGAATCAATTACAAAGATTTTCCAGTTTCCTCCCTGAAACCTATCAATCTCTAATTATATCTTTCCTATTGAATACCCTCTGATCCTTGAAGACACTCAGCAGCCTATCACAGAATCAAAGTGCGACTCTTTCTTGTTGAATCCTCTCAACCAAGAAAGTAGCCACCAGTTTCGAGCTGGCTTTTCTTGCGTTCTATTTCGTTCAAAGTTTTATTACAGAAAGAATAAAGATTGTAAAACAAAAGGGTCTTCAATCTTTATGAATGTTGCTCTTCACAAATCTGGATATTCATGGATTGTTCTTGAGCACATTATCATTTCTCTTAGATTGTCAACAAACTGTATTGAGATCTGTAATCACAATTATGAAGTTGTTAGTTTGTTGCCATGAACCGTTTTTGAGAGCATAAGAGAAATTATGAAAGTTATGAAAAAGTTATGTAAAAGTTCTTAGAAGTTATGAGAATAAAGATTGAAAGACATCTTATATAGTTTCTGAAAAACCAACTACGAAATCGATTTCCCAATCGATTTTGTAAAGTTATAAAATGAGCTAAATCGATTTGCCAATCGATTATCGCGATCTTGGTTTTCTTTAATCTTGAAACTATACAAGCTAATCGATTTACCAATCGATTCTTTAAAACAACACTTTTCAGTAGAACATGTCCAGACTTGTATAAATCGATTGCCTAATCGATTTCTGGGAAACTGTTTTAATAAAACTATTTTCAATCGATTACTCAATCGATTTGCCAAACTTCAGAGTTCACTGTGTTTTCAACAAGTTTATTTCAATCGATTTGCCAATCGATTGTTTTCAAAACAGTGGCTCAGGTTTTTGATGTCAATCGATTTGTCAATCGATGTGATTCAAAATAGTGATTCAGTTTTAATATCAATCGATTTGCCAATCGATTGTTTTCAAAACAGTGGCTCAGCTATTTGATATCAATCGACTTGTCAATCGCTTTGGTGTCATGTTCCTGAAAAGTTTTTACCTGGTGTTTAGTTCAATCGATTTGCCAATCGATTGCAACCAAACTTTATCAAAATTAAAGTGTTAACAATAGATTGTCCAATCGATTGTATTTGTCACAGGTGAGGTCATTTTTCAAATGATACTTTGTCAATCGATTTGCCAATCGATTTCCTCAGCACTGGAGTGCCACTGTGACTCATTCAATCGATTTACCAATCGATGTGTTACCATCAGGTTTGATTTGTGAAATGTTCAATCGATTTACCAATCGATTACTCTCCAAATCAGAGGCTACTGACTTGTGCAGTTTTTCATTTTAATTAAGCTAATCGATTGCCTAATCGATTGCTCATTCACAAACACTTAAGATTTCCTTACACCCTTGTTATGAAATCGATTTCCCAATCGATTTACATATTCAGAATTCAACTTTTGTTGATTTCTTGTGTTCCAAGCTATTTGATCCAAGTGTGTAGGATTGAATTGGTGTTCCTGAAATTTTGCTCAATTGAAATATTAGATTTATCATATTAAGTATGAATATTGTTGAATTGTGAATTATGTCAAAATTAGGAATCAAAGGATCAAAATCCAACATAATTGACAAATGATGATATTGTTAAGATTAAGTCTTGTCCTAGGTTTATATATGAGACCTCATAATTATGAGTTAATTATAATATAATTATGCATTTATATTTTTTTTTTAAATTATTCATTAAAATTGCATCTATTATTTAATAATTACATGTATCTATATTTTTCTTTAAAAGTTATTCATTAAAATTGCATCTATTATTTAATAATTATTATATTTATTACTATTACATACTTCCTCCTATCTTAAATATTAAAAAAAAAACAGAATAAAAAATAAATATATTTAATCTAAATTTTGAATTATATATTTTAATTTTTGTTGATTCAACTTTCTTCCATACTCAATACTAAAGTGAGAATATATATTGTTTAACAATTATCTAGTATATATATTTAACTATTTTGTTAGAAATATTACATTAGTTCCAAAAGAATTTAAAATCAATTAAAAATAGTCAACTAACATCTTCGGTGTTCACCGATAATGCTATTACAATTTTAGTTAATTTTTTTTTTCTTTCAAAAAATGACTATTTTAACTTAATTATATATAAAATTTGTTATAATCTTTTAATTGACCCCGTCTTTTGAATTTTAAGATCCGTCCCTAATACTTAGCGTGAAATTATGATTAACCATTAAATATCGATGGTACATAACAACTAATGAATCATAACTAAAAAATATTTCGTCAAATTTCTCTCGACACAAGTACTAAAACATAAAGCATAATATTTCTACTTGTTTGCAAGATTACATTATAAGTTAAGGTATGTAACCTATGATGAGTGTTACTTTGGTCCATACCTACCAAATGAGTGTCCTTTTAGTTCATACATTACAAGATCATTTGTCAACAAATGTCTTTAGGAATATTGCATGGAAATTAAAAACAGTTATGACCAAGAAGGTTACAAGAAAATACTAATATCAAAACATTATGGTATTCTTCAAACATTGATTCCTTGCAATGCTCCACTGTTTAGAAGCTTCATTCCTTCTTCACTCATCTGTTGAACTTCTGAAGGTGATAATATTCTGATACACCTCACACACCCTACAAATTCCCTGCACAAGATAATCATTTTCAAAGAAGGTTAAAAGAGTCATTTTCCTTTTGTTCAAAAAAGATTAAAGCATAATAAGGCTATGAAACTTGGCATGTGTTTGGTTCTTCTGACTTAAAGTGAGTCAAACGTAAAGTGATTTGTTTCAAATACATTCATATAAAAGTGAAGCTAAATATCAATTCTAAATGCAAAAACTTCAAGTTAAAATCAATTCCGCATGCAAAATCAATTGTACACGAGAACAACCACATACTCCAAGTTCAATTTAATACTTCTAGAATCGATTTTATCTCGTCCGAAATTGGAATCAAACATACACTTAAGTGTGAAAGATCACACACTTAACAAGAGAGAAGGGTAAGTAACTTACTCCCAAGGATCATCACCAACAAGTAGAACATCACTCTCATAATCTACATATACTAATTTCCATCCTGAACCTTTCGTATCATTCAGCAGACCGTCCAATCCAAACATGCATTCGATTGCGCAGATCAACTCTTCATAGTTCTTGAAAGTAGTTACATCAATTGATCTTCCAACAGAACCTGCTTTTTGCACCTGTAATACAAAAGAATAAAACAATACCATGATGATATACATGATTGAAACGTACCGAACAAAACAATATTTTCATGTCAAAGTAAACAAACCTATATGATCTAATAAGTTTATATCATAAATACAAATTTTGAGCAACATGTTTTTCCACAACATACTTTTGTGTAGGTTCGGATCGGTGCAGCTACTTGCTTCCATGAGTTATTATTATTCTGAAGAAAGCTACTTTCATCAAAATCAATATGACTTGAAGATGTACCACCCGAGTTGTCTCGGAGCGAAAAGGCGTGCGACTCAGCTAGACTCGCGGAGGTTATCTGAGACTGACCGTCCTGACTAGAACTTAAGTTGCCAACCATGCAATCTTGAGGATGTTGAAACTCTTTATTCTTCATTGTGCAAAAGTCGTCGAAAATAGTGCTTGAAGTAGAAGGATCAACTATGGCGGTACTCACACTATTACTCCCATCCACATTGACACATATTTCACTTTGGTTATTGCTTTCGGATGAAAGATCCCTCAAGTTGTTTGAACTAGATATATCATTGAATCCATACACTTCTTGCTGAATGATGCTAGATGTTGTTAACTGATCTGGCTGAGATAAATACTTGAAATTCTTGACATAATGATCCCACACATCTTGGTTCATTGAAGGCATAGAGGGATTCGCTACTTGAGGATACATCATCCATTCATCGATGTCTAGCTGAGGGAGCATGCTGTTTACAATAGAAGAATCGGGTTGGACCATGTCGACCATTTGAGGATGTGATATTGATGATTCTAACTGAGGTTGCTGCATAGGCCATGCACTACTAGATTGATTGAGTAGTGGATTTTGGTTTTGATTATGATATGGAAATTGGTTTGTTAGGCTTTGAGAGTTAACAAGATTCGGTGCAGCCACTTTATCAACGTTGCAGCCTTCCAAAGAAGGTAGGTCAAACATATTATCAGGTAAGACCTCAGATTCTAATTTAGGCTTATCAGTAACGGTTCCAGAAGGCAAATGATTATCCATTTTGGCCGGATGATGCAATTTTTCAGGTTGATCACTTTTCAACAATGAATGCATGTTAAAGGTATTAGTTTGGTCAGGGATAGATTGAGAATGTTGACTTTTTATCGGTATGCTCTCTGTATTCGCGAGATGAAATTTCGGATTCTCTATTAGCTGTGTGGACTTCATTTCTTGCAAGGGAAGTCTTATAGGAGCATATTCTTGTTGCATGGTAGGTAAAAAGGCTCCATTGTTGTTGATAACTTGAGGTTTATAAAGCATCTTCATCATTTGTTCTTGGTAGAGATTCGGCATCGAGTTTGAAAGATCCATTGTTTGACTTTCAGGTACTTTAATAAAAGGTCTCCTCAACAAATTTCCCCACTCATTTTCTGCATCAAACCAACGTAACTAGTCGTCAAGTAGAAGACATTTTGATCGGGTAGGAAGGCGCGAATTAACAAACTTACCCAAAAATCCGGTTTGTAATGGCCTTTTTAGGCTCGAAGTCAAAGAAGGAAAGATAAAAAGGCTTTCTGGAGTCTCGATCTCCCATACGCTAACTCTATTTTGCTTGTCGCCACATCCTGGCTCATCCCACTCCACCTGTTTACCGATAAATTTAATTATTCGAGCGATGATCTAGAACTTAAGCTAACTGTTTCACTAAAGATTAAGGTACACTATAAAGTACTCTCTCCTTAATGAAATATAAGCAAAAATGGTAAATGAAAAGTTGATACATCAACTTTTCAGTTACTATTTTTGCTTATATTTCATTCTAGAGGAAGCATGTTTTAATTAAATATTAGATTGGACCATACAATTAATCAGGAATGATAGATCCTAATAATAGACTAATGAAATAGAACTTTTAATTGACCTGAATATTTCGCCACTTAGAACCCGGCCACCTCAAAGGATCCACATCACTGATACCGACAATTGTACCCATGAATCTGCAAAAAGATGAAATATGTATCAACTTTTCATCACTTTGCACATATCACAGCAAAATAGTTCTGCAGAATAGCATGATACAAGCATTCGTGAAATTACCTGCGCTTACCCGATTCCTCGGTCTCAAACATCATACCAAATCTCATGCCAACTGAGAGTTGAGTCCCATAAACAGATTTTCTATACTTGGCTAGTGGAATAACAAAATCTGAAGGACATGCCCTACAAATAATACACTTGAAAAAAATTAATATAACAATTACAACAATATTTGCAAAAAAAATTATATCTTCAATTAATATATATGTTAGGTGAGGGTATGAACATATTAAATATACCTTGGATTGTAGAAAATCGTGAATGGACTTCGATTAGCAGCAGCATGAGCTGCAGCGGCTAGCACACCAATGTGCATACTGTCAGCTGAAAGTACCGACGAAGGCAGCGTTGTCTGTTGACGGTTAGCACGCCTTACACCAACTCGCAATTGCGATTTCTCATCCCTTATAACAATTGACACATCACACTTTAGTTTGAAGTAAATTGCGTAAAGATACTTGTCAAATTTTAAAATAATAAGTTACCGATCGGAAGTTATTCTACCTATATACACACATTAACAACAATCATTATCTTGTCAAGTTAAAGCTACTTCACAAAAATGAAGCAAACAAAACTTACCTGATAAAAAGAACAGAATCGCCTGCTTTAAGCCTTTTCGATCCCACAAACAAACTCCATCCTGTTGTGAGAAGGTGTCTCTTTGGCTGACCTATAAATAAAAATGTAGAAAAAAATCCAACTTAAGGTTAAGATAATAAGACATGGAAAACCAAACAATAATAACTTGACACCAAAAATGAAGTTGCGGTTAACTAGTATGAAATGTAATTCACAAACACAACATTAATTCCTACAGAGATGTTGAATTCATAAAGAATCTTCACCTCGGTATATATGTCGAAATGTCCAGGTGTTATCATGCAAATCTCGAACAACAAGTTCTTGAGTTGGAGGTTGAATTGTGTAATCCTGAAATCAAAACACACTAATCAAATAGGATTCTAATTTCTAGTACATTAATAGGGTTTGTAACTAAATGGTGCTATAGCCTTACCAACGGAGGAAATAGCTTTTCTGCCGCCCTTCGTGGAACAGAAAAGCCGCCGTGTGTGCTTGTGTCACTTGCAGTCAACGTTTTGCAGAAAAACTCAGTGGGATGCTTACTTTGCTTTAGTCCAAACTCAGATATAGGAAACACTTCTTTTTCCTAACACAAAAATGGAAAATACATCACAAATAATCTTCACTAACATTTCAATGTATAAAGATATTCTAGCTTACCGAATTCAATGGTTGGAGAGTCATTTGTGCATAGATTTCATCTGTCTCCTTGTCAGCCTATCATCATCATAATCATTAAAGAATTATTAAGATCATAAGATACAAATAAAATTATAGAACTTTGTTTAGAGGGTTATAAGTTGAAATGAGTGCTTGAGGAAAAATGCAAGAAAGAAAAAGTGGTAAACAAGCAGAACAAAGAAGACTCACATGCAGTGTAACATTTTGAACTTGACACAACAACTGAGATGGAAGATTTGGGTAGTTTGGAATCTGTGAGGTTGCTGTTCTTCTAGTAGAAGCTGCCACCTGTTCAAATAACATGGAAAAAACACAACACAAACGTGATTTTGTCAATCTTACAATGAAACCAAACATAGACTAAAACATTAAAAAGATTGAGTCACCTAACCTGTTCACTATGTCCTTGAGGGAAGTAATACACAAGACCCCCCACTTGAGGCAAAGACACAAGAGGTCCTGCACAAGCATGCCATAATTCTGAATTTAAAGTCTTTCTAACCCCTGAACAAAAATTAGCACCACAAAATCAAAATTTATTAATAAAAAAATCATCTTTATTTCACAACAACAAAAATTAAAACACATAATTATAATTTATAAAAAATACCACAATGTTCCTGCATTTCTTTAAGCAATTTCATTTCAGCAACAAGTCCTCCTCCTCCAACTCCAACTCCAACACCAACACTTTTAACCTTTTCTTCTAAGGAAACCATTCTATTCCTAAGAACTTGTGTTTCTTCTAAGTCTTGAAATTAACAACAACAAAAAAATGCATCATGACCATCACAACCAAACACAAAATGGCAAAGTTGATACTAATATTCTTCAGCAATCAACACCACCCCATTTTGTTGTAACTATTGACATAAGAGGGAAAGAAGAAGAAAAGAAACAACAAAAGAAGGGTCCATATGGAAAATATTCTCTCTAGTTTAACATGAGAATCTCAATTCATTTTGTTGTCTCAAAAAACAAAAGAATCCAAAGTGAAGAAAGGAAACAAAAACTGCTAAAAAAAGGTCAAAGTTCAGATCTTTGATTGACACAAAGCAAAGAAAGAAAAAAATCCATCATTCATCATAAGTTTGCATCAAAGCACGCGTACCTAAGAATAATGAGTGGAAGAAGAAATGTATATTATTTTTTATTTTTTATTTTTTTCTTGTTGAAAAGAAAACAACCTTTGAGTGAAACCACTCAACTCATAATCACATCACAAACTATGAAACTGTTTCTTTCTTTTTCAATTCTCAAGGCACAATCACCAATGCAAAAAAAAAAAAAATTGTGTTTCCTTCAAACAAGAAGAAGCAGTGTGCATGCTACTACCAACAAGTCATACCCTTTGCAGCTTTATGGTAAATATAAATATAAAGTTATTATTATTATTAAGAAAAATAATTAAAGAAAATGGCAAAATAGTAGTACTACAATAGTAGCATTAATATAATAATAATAATAATAGAAATAGTATTAAATTAAAAAATGAGGAAAGCAGAGCTATACTAAAGTAGTGTCTATAAAGTACTCAGAAACAGTACACTATATACACGCTATCAAGTACTTGCATCTGCAACAAATGTTATTTTATTTTCTAAAACAACACTACTTTTTTCTCCAAACAAAAACTATTTGTTTAAAATGGATTTATTTTTCTGTTTTTCTTATCTCATTTTCTCTCTCACGTTAGATAAGATACAGAGGAACAAATCTTACGTAAACACAAATTCAAATTAAAAATATTTTTACGTATTCGCAAATAAGAAAATTAATATAAATATTTTAGTTATATCATTTAATTATTTTTTATTTTAACTTATTATATTTATTTGTATGTTTAGATGTTTGTGTTTACATAAATATTTCTCAATAGATATATACAAATAGTTGTTTATTCAATTTTAATTTTGTGTATAAAATTTAATTTTATCTCTTTTAATATAAAGAAGAGAACAAAAGTAAATAAAGAGATCATTTGAAATCGAGTTAAAATAGAGTAGTGTAATTTAAACATTATATTGGTTTATATTTTAGTATGTAATTAGATTAACGTTTTTAAATATATTTTTTAGCAAACTTTTATTTTATAAATATATTTTTAGTTAAAATTCAGTCTTCTCTGATGTAATTTATATTTTGAGTATTTTTGACGATCGTCATTTTATAAAATAAAATTTATTTTGATTATATATTTAAATATATTTTTAAATGTGTATTTACTAAAAATAATATATATTTTGTTATAATATAATGTAAATTTTATTATTAGGGTATTTTGTTATAAATTTTATTACGATAAAAAAAATTATACTTTTAAACATAAAATAGACAATTCAAAATTACTCATTATATTATTTTTAATTATATTAATGTAAATTAAATTTAAAAAATTAATTTTCAATAAAATTTAAATATAATATTAATCTATTTCTCTATTATAAAATTAAGGGTTAGTGACATTTTTAATATAGTTTTGTGGAGATTAAAAAACATTGCATATATTTAGATGTATTTACTTTATGTTTGTAATATTGTGATAATCACAACTATTAAAAGAATTTTATATTTATAATTTAATTATACAACTTTAAAATTTTGAGTTCAATCTACAACAAAATATTTAATTAATAATATTAAAAAAAAATTCAATTACGATTCAAGGACTTTTACAAAAAATTTAAATCTTATAAAATATCATCAAAAATTAAATGATTAATAATATGAGAGATGTGTATTTTAATTATGAACGAGAAAAAATCTTATATTAAAAAATAAGAAAACTTGTAATAAATGTAATTGTCTGAACATTTTTACTATTTTTTTCATATGAAAGTAAATAAGTAATTTAATTTTGTACCACACGAAAGGAAAAAAATATAATGCAATTATGAAACATTAAAATCTACAATGGAAAACTAGTAAAAATTGGTAGATATATATGTGGCGATATGATGAGGTGAGAGTATTGTTCATTAATGTTTTAGTCAACGTGGCAAATATTTATTACCACTATTAAATATAGCTTCATGCTACATGTTTTAAGTAAAAAAGTACTTTTTGTAATTTTTAAGTTTGAAAGAAAAAAAAAAGTACATTTATTAATATTTTTCTAAAATATATTTCTTTCAAAAATAAATTATTTTTTTATGAAAAAATTAGTATGTTTCAATGCTCTAAATAAAAAAAAATGATATTCGGTAAATGTCTAGCATTTAGACATTTAACCACACATGTTAAAAAGAATTAAAAATATAAATTTTGAGTTAAATGTCTAGCTTTTAAGACAACTTTTAAATTTTTCAATATTTTTAAAAACAATCTTTCTATATTTGATTGATTAATATGTATTTTTACGTGTATTTATTGATAATTTGTTTGTTTTTAAAATTATTACATTTGCAAAAGAAAGTTATAATTTATTTCTCATTTGCAAAGTTTAATTAAACATTAATATAATTATTTACCGTAAAGATAAATATATGAAATTAGATAATTAATAATTAATAATTTACCAAAAAATATTAAAAAATAATAATATCAAAAGTAATAAAATAAAAAAATTGACTCCTATAAAATAAGAAGTCACTAAAATAAATAAATAAATTATTAATATTATATAGCTATTAATAATTGACCATGCATATATATACAATATGCTAAATTAATTTATTTATCAACAATTATTTTTATTTATTTTATTTTTTAAAATAATATATCTAATTTCAAAATTTATTAATTGTCTTGTATTTATAAGAAGAGAAAAAGGACAATTAAAAACGAACCGGAGCGAGTATTTATTTGTGTATAAATTTTTTATTTTGAAAAAAGTCTCATATTTTAGTTTATATTGCAAATTAAATTATTTTGGATTTTAATTTTAATTAATATTATGTGTATTATATAAAAAATGCACTAATAATAAACAAAATAAATATTTTTTCATTTCTAAAATTGACAAATGTAATAATATTGTGAGACTGAGAAAATATCTATTAAGAAATGTACTATTTGGTAATGAATAGTTTATTTGTTTAAAGTATACATAAATGAGTAATTGTTTTAAGTTTTAATATAATATTAAATTTTTTCCTATTTTACTTTTTAATTAATATTATAATTACTCTGCAATTAGTAATGTTTACTTTATATTTTTATTAATAATATTAAATATATCATTAAATGATAAAAATAATTTAATAAAAATAATATTTTAGTAACAATATTTTATTTTTGATAAATGTGAAATGTTTATTTAATATGTGTGTGAAATGAATTTACAATAGTGACTGATGTTTGACCATTCGTCACGCGTGCGTGTCACGACAAACAAATTGGGTGAAAATAAAATTAAAGTCATTTTGACACGTGTCACGGTGCTGTCTATCTACCACGCGCCGTTTTCCACATTTTCGATGTTCCTTCCTACCCTTTTTGACCTCTTTTCTCTTTCTCCATACAAATTTAATTTGGTATTGTTTCACATCAATGTTCTTTACAAAATCAAAAGAAGTACAAATTTTGTATTAGACATGATAATTTTTAGTTTTAAAAAATTGAAAATATTATTTTATCTAAAAATGAATATTACTTATATTTCTGAATAAAATAATGAATACTATTATATTAATTTTTTTATATGTATCTTTTGAGTTTTATTAAATGTTTCATTAATTTAATCAAAAAAAATACATGCCTTTTTATCTATCCCTATTACCATTATTGAGCTAAATATATTTTACTATGTTATTTTAGATTTTGAATTCAATTTATAAGTCATTCATGTATTTTCTATGTTTTCATACATTTATTAATAATCTAGTAGGATTTTTAGTTTACAGAAATATATACACATAAATAAATTTGTAAACAAATCGATCGTAAATGCACATGTTATTGTTGGTGGATGAATTTGATGGTAAGTAGTTAGGTAATTAAACATTGAATTAAGTGAAAAAATGTTAAAGGAAATTAAAAATTACAAATAGATTACACCAAATAAAAAATATATCACCTTTATATAGTTATAGATATTTATAAAGTGGAATATCAAGTTTTGTGTCACTTTTTCTTTCAAATTTTTATTTATTTTCATTCAAATTTTAATTTAAACTTCTTTTATTTTTAAACAAAGAAGGTAATGGGTAAATTAAAATAAACTAAATTGATAATATCCAAACTTCATTACTTATCTGAATAGATATATTAGTCTTCTAAACTATAAATGTCAATTAAATTAGTCTTTAAATTTTTTGAATTAACAAATATATAATTGAAACTATGAAATGTACTATGTGAATCAAAATACTTCTAAGTAAATTTTTTATACCAATTGAGTATGTGGTTCATTTATATTAAACTTACATTATTGTCGTCACAATACATGTTAATTTATCTACAAAAATTAAATATTTCATGGATTAATTTGCATGTAATTAATATACACACAATTATAATTGCAGACAATTTTGACTTTAGAATAGTCAAATTTTACAGATGAATTTGTAATTTGATATGACATTGAAGTGAAATTACTACAAAGAAACTACATTTAATTAGCATATTATATCATAATAATTTTAAAAAAAATTACAAAAAAAATTATTTTAATTGATATTTTATAATTTTATATATGTATTTGTCTTATTTACATATTCACTCATATACCTATACATAGATTATGAGTCAAATTACAATTTCAATTTGCCATAAATCTAGTAAAGAAAAAATTAATTATGTAGGTACTTTTGTAGGTTTTTATGACAACGACCTTATACTTAATGACTAGTCTATTTAAAATTGTAAGTGTGACTTACGCGTGAAGAATTATGTTGATTAACATGTAATTCAATTTGTGCAATTGATAATTGAATTTGAGAGCATGTTAATCGTTTACGGCAATCTTGACCATAGGAGCTAATCCAAATGATAATCTATGCATGTGCCCAAGCTTTTTATTTTATTGTTTGCCAAATTAAACTCTTTGTGTGAGAAAAGGAATGAAAAAGATTTGTCCAAATGCATGGATGTTTATCTTTACTTTTTTAAGTATCCTATTACTCAAAGCCACTTCTAAGTTATTTTCTTCCATTGGGAGAGTCACCTAGAGCTATGTCCAACTTGATACAATATTCCCTACCTTGTTTGGTTAGTGGTGTCTAAATGTAGAGATAGTCTACTATACTATATTTTAGTTCAATTGAAAGAAACGGTCATAACTCATAAGTAACACTCACTTTTTCTACCATTTTAGTGTAACTAGATACCATGCCATATATCCTTTTCTTGAATGATAGCATTCACAATAATTATCTCATAAATACATAGTAATGGTAAAAGATTCTAGCAATATTTGATACGTCGAAGTGCAAGTTTGAACTTGCAATAAATTTCTGTACACTTTATTGTTTGTATATATTTTGTGTTAGATATTTAAAATAAAATAAAAGAGATAGTAATAATTTATTTTTACGTATATCTTTTTGTTACTATTTTTTATGTAAATTAAATATTTCTATATGCAGTTGCGAAAAATAATCTTTTAAATTTTGTAAGATTCAAATAGTCATAAATTTTTCCAAAAAATTGAATGCCTTCATGACCAAACAATCTATCATAAAGATAGATATTTAATTTGTAACTGAAATTAAGTAGGAAATTGTGAAATTAGATACTATTAGATTGGGATCCATAAACCGGTGGTTTAAATTAAAATTTAGTTGTGTTAAATAGCAATTTTGTTTCATCTATTTATAAATTAAAATTTAGTTGTACTAAATAGCAATTTTGTTTAGTTTATTTATATTTTGAATTAATGTAAATAATTTATTTTAAAGAATAAAATAAAATATTAATTATTGATAATTAAATTAATAATTATATATATATATATATAATTAATTATGAATATATTATTAATTATTGATTTTATCACTTTATCAATTTTTCATTTTAAAAGAAAAATCATATTCTTATTTTATTTGTCATTGTGAATTGAATTGTTTAAAGTGCACAAGTGATAGTTGTAACTATATTTTTAAAAGATAAACAATAACTCCTCCTAAAAAGAATAAGAATAGTAACTACCGTAAAAAAATAAACTATATGTTTTCTACTATAATTTTAATTTTTTTCTTTAATTAAACTATAATTTTATTTAGATGTTACTATTTAACATGAGTGTATTATTGTTAAAATATATATTTATTTCAATTAATTTTAATTATAATAAATTTTATCATAATTAATTCATACAATTAAGAGAGCTCGATTCGAACTTAAAATAAAATGTTCAATCTAACAATATTAATATTTATAAACTATGATTTAATTACTTTTTTCTTCAATTAATATGTATACAAAATATTAGTTTTTCATTTATAATAATAAACAATACATTAATAAATAATAAAAATAATTATTTTTTGTTTATTATATCTTTAAATATATATAAAAAAATCTTAAACCACGTTAATTATTTAAAAGGGAGGGAGTATTTCCGATTTGAAGATGATGTTAATGATTGGGAATATGTCATGCGTCCCAATGATGACTGATAATTTGTTGGAGCAACAAAAAGAGAAGCCAGACTTCATAATCATGTGCCAAAGAAAAACTATAAAAATAACGAAAACTTCATAGCAAAGCTAATCATCAACATCACTACTTTTTCGTTACCAAGGAGTAATTAGCAACTTATGATGTCTACAAATATTTATTTTACAATTTATGCAATGCTTATTATTGCATTTTTCATATTACTCAACAATTTGTCACTTTGACTCATTGTTATTGAGTACTACTAGTACCAAATTTCACCGCTAAGAGGGATAGGTATTGTACAAGACTACAAATGTGAAATAGTTTTGATTACTTAAAAAAAAAATATTATTTTATACCCGTAACAAACGAAGAACTATAAATGTGACATTTATTATTGTCATTGTCTCTCTCATTTTTTATTTTTAAAAAATATTTTTTTTTCCTAAATTAATCAAAATAAATTCCAAAAAATATAAAATAAATTTCTAAATTTTAAACATGTACCTACAAACTAAAAAGTAAAGAGAAAAGTTAATCATATTTGAACTCTTATTTATATTTAAAATATATATTTTCAGCAACTAAAATTTGAGTTGAGTGGGAATATTGAATTGGAAAGAGTAAAGAGGGGGAGGGGGGGTCCATATAGTATAGTAGTAGTGTTTATTGTCTTTATAGAGAGAGGAAACAAAAAGTGATGATGAGTGTGATAGAACCTCAACCTAAAGTGTGGCGTGGTCTGAGTTTGAGTCTCTGTGGGGAGCATCCAATCACTTCATTCTGTTCGGATTTAAGGGGACACTCCCTATCTTCATTTTGTCTTCCCCAATTCTTACACACCCTAATACTACTACTACTTTATCAACACATAATAATCAATACTACTTATTATATTCTCTTTTTCTATTTCATCTTTCTCACAATAATCTATTTTTTCAAAAATAATTCAATTTATGTCAAATGTCTTTAGACACTTGTGAAATAAATATAGAAGAAAAAAAAATGAAATTTGTGTTTTATCTTTAATATAATTTTTTATAATAAATGTCATTAAAATGCTTGTTAATTTTATCATAGTTCTTCATTTTCACTTGTTAATAGAATTGGATCAGTTTGTTTCTCTAGTGGCATTTTAAAAGAACTTTACGGTGAAAAGAAAAGAAAAAGTTAACTTTGGCTACTTAAAAAAGTACTACTAGTATATTTTTTTCACAAAAATAAATGCTTCACTCTTTAATTATTTCGTTTATGTCACCTCATACTATATTCATATCCATTTAATCGCCTCGCCTCTCATTTATTTGTCTCCGGTTGCATATTCTTTTTATTGATTAGAGTTGACATTTTCTGAGTGAATGTAGAGATTAATCTTTTCGATCAATAGATTCTAATAAATAACAAAACTCTTTTTAAAAATATTTAGTTTTATAAAATAAAATTCAAACTACACTTTTACCATCAAAATAGATTTTTATATTTGAACAAATAATTTTCAGTTCTTTTATATAATGATTTTCCAATTTGTTTTGTTTGAACCAAGAGATATATTACATCCTTATTAATGAAGGTCGAGGTTAAAAAGTAAACATACTATTGGTGTATATTATTTGTTCCAAAATGAGTGATTTATTTATAAGAATAAAATTAATCTAAAATAAAGGAGTCTTTCAAACTATAACGTAATATTATTTATTTTTTTAAATTGTACTCCTCTGTTTATTATTATAAGTAAATAAATAATATTTTAACTTTTTATTATTATTGTTATAAATAAAAGTTAATTATTTTTTATTTATTTATGTTTATTATTTTAAATACACTATTCATTTAATTCAAAATATTTAATATTAAGAGTTAAGTGTTTGACATTTAAAATTGACAATTTAATAAATTTAATTTGTGTTTTATATGAAACTTAAAAAATTAATTGTACTTAATTATATTTTTTAATATCCGTGAAAGTAGTTTTTTTGTTGTTGTTATAATAGTAATTAAAGGGAGTACCTTCTAATTAATATTACATGCATCACTATCAATTCACTATCTTTTATTTTGCATTAATAATAACAATAAAACACCAAGAGTTATTAATGGTAAATTTATTAAATTCACTATCTTTCACTTTACATCAATAATATTAATGAATACACCAACAGTTTATTTTTGTCTCGATAGTAAATAGTAAAGAAACTCGCAAACCACTGCGACGTCTCAAGTTTGGATCTGAGATATGGTATACAATTTAATTTGTCACTTGAATTAAGCTTAACAATAAATATGTTATTCTATTTATTTTTTTATATACATAAAATATTCAAATGAACCATTCATTGAATGTCGAATTGGATATTAACATTTTTATTTAGATTTTTCTTTATTGCATATTTCAAAATACGGTGCATACTTTTTGAGATACTTTTAGTCCAATAATTTTTTGTTAATTGATATAATTTTAAAACTCTAGTTGGCAATTGTTTTTAGGATACTTTTTAAAGAGTTTAGTTAGCAAGTGTAAAGCCTAAAGATTAACTATGAATCTTGAAAAAAATTATAAACAATGTATATAAAACCGAAGTTTTCAATTTTAAAATATAAAAGTGCTTACAAATAAATATAAATTATTTTTGTAAATTCTTGAAATAACTTAAAATATGAAAACATTTAGAAACTTTAAAACAATTCTCAAGTAATACTTAAATAAACTATAACTCTAATTTAAACTCAAAACTTGATTCGACTCTGACTCATAAAAACGAATGATTGATGAACAATTTAAATATTTCTTAGACTTTTAACATTTATTTATTACCTAAAAAATATCACTCTTAACATAGTGAGTATAAAATTCGGACCTTTCCACTTTTAGTTGTCGGTCATCTACCACACTTTAATTTGTATAGAAATAAGGGTTTTCGAAATTTATTGTTTAAGATTTTGTCAAGAATTTTTTTTTCATTGATTGATAACTTTTTTTAATGTAGGGGTAGTAAGATGAAAAAAAATATAGACAAAAAAGAAGATGCAATTTTTTTTACGAAAGGTATGTAAACTATTTATTTGTTGTCAAAAAGAAGTGTGATTAAAAACTTTCAATTTTCTGTAAAAAAAGAAATATAAGTTTATATTTTATTTTTAAATTTAAACTGATAGTTTATTTATGTATTTATTTATATCAGCTAGTATGAAAATTAAATTCAAGAACTAATTTTATTTTTGGTCCTAAGGAGGGGGTAGACTGACTGAAAATAATGTTTACCAGTCTAGGCCCATTATTGAAGCAAAACCTAAGATGAAGGTTATTGGGCGAAGCCCTTATCATACACAGGCCTTGAGTTAGACCACATGGATCCATCATTCATTCATCCTTATTCATAAAGGTTTTAGGCCATCAAGTTTTTCAGTTTTCTTTGACGCAAAAACTAGAAGAAAAATTTATCTTATACACCTATTTTTATACTTGTACCTTTACAAATTTATGAAAATGTTAAAAATATTTTAATTTTTTTTATCATTCATCATTTTTGGAGTCAGTAAAAAAAATTTCGGTAGTTAAATTTTTTTTTGTAATTTTCGAAAAACTATTTAGAAGAATTCCGGTACACACAGTGCTTCCGGAAAATTGTTTACAACTTTTCCAGTATAGTATTTACCGGAAAATTCAAAAAAAGATTTTCGATACAAAATAAAAAAATGTGTGTTATCGAAAAACTTTCTTTAACTTTTCCGGTACAACATATTTTCAGAAAATAGACAAGTTTTTCGATACACACCATTTTTTTAATACACCATAATTAATAATTAATACACTACAAATATTTTTAAATAATAATACATCATAAATAATTAATAATTAATACACCATTAAATAATTAATACATCATAAATAAATAATACACCATAATAATTAATAATTAATATACCACAAATAATAATTATTGGATATCGTGTCAACTCACTCTCACCCTCCTCCTGGTACCTCCTCCTCATGCTACTGATCTGTACCGTATGATCCTCCTCAGGGATAGATATATGAGTATGCTCATGATCTTCCATTATAAATCATCGTCTTATATGCGATGACGTCAGACAGACCCTTTCTAGAACAACATCCATAGACAATAATGTATTCTTACTACTTTGTGTCTCTACCTCTAGTCCTATCTATTGGGAAAAAAAATTAGTTAAAATCAAATTAATTAAATAAAAACTAATATAATAATAAATTAAAATAAAAAATTAATTTAAAAAATATTTAAATAAAAAATCAAACAATTATTGAAAAACTCGAAGTTAAAATGAAGTTTTTCGGTAACTTCTGGAAATGTTACGTTGAAGTGTCTGGTAGTATATTTTTTTTGAAAAATTTGAAATAAGTTTCCAGCTAGTTTCGGATAACTTCAAAAAGGATTTTTGAAAGTGATGTTCTGTAGTGCAAAACTTTTTTCAAGTTTTTCAGAGTTGAAGTTGTGTTTCAAAAAACTTGAAAAAAAATTTCTAAAAAAAAGAATTTTTTTACACTCAATTGTATGTTTTGAAAATGTTGAAATGAAAAAAAAAATAGTTATTTTTACTATATACGAGAATATTTTAATCTTTTTCTTCATATTTTAAATTGATAAAGATTGGGGTATACAGTCCAATTTTCTCATATTTATCGATAAAGGGTTTTAAGCCATTACGTTTTGTTGACAACAAAAAAGCCTATAATGTATTTTTGTTTTCTTAAACAAAAAAGCCTATAATGTATTTTTGTTTTCTTAAACAAAAAAATAGAAGGCACATGTTTATTTTCCATACATTTTGGCTTTTTACTGAAAGTTGAATTTTGAGAGTGTAAAATTGACTAAACTACGTTACGGAAATTTTCAATAATATAATTAACATTGTATAAGAAAAAATGGGGATGAACAATCATTAAACTAGAAACAATTCTTTTCATATTAATATGGACTGAACGTTTATACCGAAAAACAATGACATTGACATTGACCATTGGTAGACCAAAACAAAAAAGAAGTAAACACATTGTCATTCCATTCATTTTATTGGTGGTGGAGGTTCCTCAGAGTGATGAGGACCAATAAGTGTAGCTAATAAGTGGAAAATAATAAGAGATATACAAGTCTTGAGTTTAAGATAATTGTTATGTTAAATGTGTATTGTATTGTGTTGATTGTACATTTGTACTCTCTTCTTTCTACAATGAGTAATGTATTTAAATTTGTTTATATAAATAAATAAAAATATATAAATGAAAGTGAGAGAATATAAATTTTATTAAATTATACTTATCAATTACGAGTATATTTCACATTTTCATTAATATAAAGTCGAAAATATTAAAATAAGAATTATGTATTTAGTTATTAATTAGAGATATAAGTGGAAAAAATAATTAATATTACATTTAAAATTGAAATAATAATTTATTTTGAAAATATTTTTTGTTGCAAATGGACCATTTATTATGGGGCAAAAGGAGTAACTTCTTAATAGTTTGATTGTAATTTTGTTTCCTAAAGTTGTAATAGTTTAGTGTTGGAAGCATGTGCTTCAGCACTTAATTTACTTTTAGAAGAAAAAAAGTGATGTAAGCCTACTCATGACTTTGAATATAGGCCCACTTATGGCCCAATTAAGCTTTGAAGAGATTTATTTAAGGACTCATATATACAATGATAAAATGGGTCAACATGTCTCAATTTGACTTGTCTTGTCAATTTAGGTAGTGGTTGAAATTTCTACCATACCCCTCAATGGGTTATGGGCCAACGAATTGACCGGTAAATAACATAATCATTATAACAAATTAAGCATATAAATTTTGAGATGAAAAATTAGTTATTTCAAATTTCAACGAAAAATTACCAATAATAATTACATAAGACAAACAATCCCAAGTGTATAGGGTAGGAATTGTATCACCAAGTGAAATTATTTAAAACCTTTTCATTATTATATTATAATATCCATCCTTATTTGTAAAATTTTATTGATCAATGCACAATTAAAAAAGTATTGAGCCACCAGTCAAGTTTGAATTGGGAAGATCTACTAGAGAATGTCAACCTTCTCAAAAATATCCTCCACATGAGTATGTGATGATCACTGATAGTGGAAAGCCAGATTGCTATCAAGAAGCTATTACAAATGTTGATAAAGAAAAGTGATTGAAGGTCACGCAAGAACAGATGAATTCCTTGCATGAAAATCACACATTTGATTTGGTAAAATTGCCTAATAGAAGAAAAGCACTCAAGAACAAATGGGTATACAAGATAAAGGCATAGGAGAATAGTTCTCAACCAAGATACAAAGCAAGATTGATTGTGAAAGGTTTTAATAAAAAAAAAGGTATTGGCTTTGATGAAATTTTTTCACATGTGGTGAAAATGTCCTCTATATGTGTTGTGCTTGGGTTAACAGCTAGTTTGAACCTAGAAGTTAAACAACTTGATGTGAAAACTACATTCCTTCACGGTGATTTGGAGGAAGAGATCTATATGGAGCAACCAGAGGGTTGGGAAGTCAAAGGTAAAGAGCAGCTTGTGTGTAAATTGAAGAAAAACATGTATGGGCTCAAGCAAGCACCTCGACAATGGTGCAAGAAATTTGATTATTTCATGGAGAAACATGGGTACGGTAAAACTACTTCTTACCATTGTGTGTTTGTCAACAAATTCTCTGATGATGATTATATTATTCTCTTGTTATATGTGGACGACATGTTGACTGTTGGTCATTACACTAAGAAGATTCAATCTTTAAAGAAATATTTGAACAAGTCTTTTGCAATGAAAGACTTGGGTTCTGCAAAGCAAATTTTGGGCATGAAAATTACTTGTGACAAGAAGACTAATAAATTGTGGTTGTCTCAACACAATTACATTGAGAAAGTTTTAGAGAGATTCAACATGAACAATTGCAAACCTGTTAGTACTTCACTTGATACTCATTTTAAATTAAATTTTGATCGATGTCCTACAAGTGAGAAAGATAAAGAAGATATGGAGAAGGTTCCTTATGCATCCGTAATCGGTAGTTTGATGTATACTATGGTATGCATAAGGTCAGATATTGCTAATGCAGTTGGAGTTGTTAGTCGATTTCTCTCTAATCTTGGTAAAGATCATTGACAAACAGTGAAGTGGATTCTCATATACCTCAGAAGCACTTCCAAAGTGTGTTTATGCTATGGAGGTGGTGAACCTGTGTTGGATGGCTACACAAATGCAGATATGGCAGGTGATATTGATTCTAGAAAATCTACTTTTTGTTATATGATGACGTTTGTATCGGGGTTGTGTCTTGGCAATCAAGGTTACAAAAGTGTGTTGCTTTATCTACTACTGAAGCGGAGTACATTGCAGCAACTAAAGCTTCCAAAGAACTCTTATGGATGAAGAAATTCCTACATGAGTTAGGTCTCAAGCAAGACAAGTTTGTGTTATTTTGTGATAGTCAGAGTGCGATATGTCTCAGCAAGAATCCGACTTTTATGCAAAGTCGAAGCATATTGAAGTGTGGTATCATTGGATACCAGATGCACTATAAATAAAGTCATTTTTAATTGAGAATGTTGATACTGATAAGAATGGTTGAGATATGATGATAAAGACATTGCCTTTGTCGAAAATGATATATTATAGAAAGAAAATCAGCATGGTTAAACAGTACATTCCCACTTGTAGTACCCTAATTTAGTCCAATTTATTTAAAAATAAATCAAAAAGGAAATATATATTAAAAAGGAAAATAAAAATAATTACAATGAATAGGCTCGTCAATTTACAATGCCAAATCAGATTACAATTACAATCAAATTATAATCAAATCAAATTATAAATTAAAAATAAAGCCAAATTAAATTATAATAAAAATTAGGTCAAACTAATTCAAATCAAGCCAGCTGTTTTTAGTTTTTCCAGTGTTTTGTTCTCTATTATTGTCTTTGCTCACTGTCAAACCCTGATATGTTGATGCTGATTGCCATTGATGCACAAGTCATGCTCATTAGAGAAATAAAAAGATAACTTTTATAAATCAGCCATTGTACACATTATGCAGAACAAAGAGACAGATTTTCGAGTTTAAAAAAAAAACTAAAAAACAAATAAAAGCTCAGCAATGAACATATCAAAACAAATAAGCTAAAACTATGAAGGTATCAAAGGTGCAGAAAAATGCAGATGATGAGCAAAGAAAACGAAACATCAAACAAGAAATTGATGGAGAAGGACCAAGGCAAGCAAGAAAGCAACTAAACACATAAAAACTCTATAAATACACTCTATCAAATTTCAAAAAAGGGGAGAATAGGAGAGATATGAGATTAACTGTACTAAAAAAACACACATCCAAAGAAGGAGAGGGAGAAACAAAAAACAAAAGAAAAATAAAATAGAAAAGAAAACCATTTTGAGGTTTCAATCGAGCTGCACACCGTCGTGCACCGCCGCCTCTATCCCCACCGTGGCCTCTGGTATCCCGAAAGACATGTACTTTCTCCCTTCTTCATGTTTGCTTTTCTTTTCAAACTATGTGTTACTAAAACTGCGAGTCCTTCTTCATGTTTGCTTTTCTTTATATTGGAAAGAAAAGTTGAAACTAGAGTTTGAGTGATTCAAAAAATAAAAGCTTTTGTTTTTCTGCTATCAATGCTTCTTGTTTGAAGTGTGGTATGGTTTGCTTAAAATCTTTTTCATTTGGCTTTTATTTGTTTTTTTTTTTATTATTAAAAACATGATACAAGTTGTATCCTTACTGTTTCTCATGCTTTTAGCATATAGACGTGACTGCACTCCTTTTCCTACACATTAGCTTAGCTAGTAGTTAGCTTACTTAGTAATGAGCATGTATCTTTATTCTCATACTTCATGCCATAAGTCATTGTGTTTCTTGGATGTAACTAACAATTAAGTAATGGGTATATGTAACTACTAGTTAGCCTATTTTATTTTCATCGATAAAATATTTTAATAAATTTTCTTTTAGTTTTATTTTTGTGTTATTTAACAATAAAATGAATTTTGTTTTTATTATTTAATTAAAATTGGTGGAGCTGTGTAATTTTTAGTATTAAAATGAATTTTATTTCTATCACTTGTTTAACTAAAAGATGTATTAAAATGAGCTCCCACATGTATATTATTTTGGTTATATTATTTGATTAAAATACATTTTTGTTTATTTAATAGATCAAGCTACAAGTTTATATATTTCTTTCACTGCTATTTTTTTTATTATTACTGATTTTATTTTATACAATTATTTAAATTTATTTATTATGCAACATCAAATTTTAATTCTCAAAAAGAAAACAGTTAAAATATAATCAAATATTAAAAAAATGTGACTTTCTTTTAATTTTTATGAGTTGTTAGGAGACAAGTTGTGACAGCTTGGTAGTTCTAAAATTCATTTTGGTAAACAAATTAATCAATAAAATTCTTCTTAGAAAATAATTAAATGTGACATATTTTTAATCTTTGAGTTGTTAGGACACATGTGGTACAACTTAATAATTTTAAAACTCTCTTTATTTATTTATTTATTTATTTATTTATTATTATTATTTTTATATAAATTAATATAATATCAACGTATAAATTTGGTGTGGTATTATTTTTTATCTTTGAGTTGTTAAGATACATATTATACAACTTGGTGTTTTTTTTTAAAATTCACATATAAACCAAAAAATAATTTAAAGTATTCTTATAAATATTAATTAGATGAGACATTTTTTTATTCTTTGAGTTTTTAAGACACACGTTGTACAGCTTGATAGTCTTAAAACTCGTATTTCAAAATATATTATTTTTCAATCAAACATTAATTTTCCTTTCTCGTCAAAAACATTCTTTTTTTACATAACAAAACCCATTTTCTTTTTAAAAAAATCAACACATCCGCATTTCCTACCCAAGAACTACGTAGCTTTGATTTCTCAATGGCACTGGGAGATACATAGGAGCAAGATCACATTCTTGTCAAGCACATAAATAAAAATTTCTTCTTTTGTCATTTATTTGTTAAGTACATATTTATTTCAAAATCATATTTTAAAAATAGTAATAATTGTTTTTCATATTTAATAATAAAGAAAAATAAATATACTTAAGTTAAAATTAAT
>NC_021163.2:64899873-64917539 GCF_000331145.2 Cicer arietinum
TTCCCTACGCATAATTGACTCCCGAACTCAAGATTTATTTTCAAATACCATTTTTTTTATTTTTTTATTTTTAAGGGTTTATCAATATTCTCTCTATTTTAAAATAAATTTTGGTGGCGACTCCATTGAATTTCGAGAAACACTCGAAATTTTAGGCTGCGACACCACTTGAATCGTGAGGGGGAGATTTGTTGAATGGATTCACTCCCCAAGTGGAATCTATAAATTTTATTAATATTATTATAATTATTATTAGTATTAATATTGTTACTATTATTATTATTGAAATAAAAGAAAGACAGAAAAAAAATTTAATAGGTTTGGCCCATTTTGAGAAAGAAAATGACTTAAATCCTAATTATAATAATAAAAGGAATAATATTAAGGAAGAAGCAGAAAAAGGCAGCCGCGTGCACAATAACGAGATATAGAGAAGAAGAAAAAGGTTTGGATCGGGTGGTGGCAATAGTTGTGTAGCAAATTTGCTCTGTTTGATCTACAAATTTAGTATGTTATTCCTATTTGTTGTTTTAATATACAGTCTGAGTAGTTTTAGCTTCTTTGCGAGTTACTTTGACATACACATTTTAGTAGAAGATTGTTATAAGGTTGTTATTGTTGATTGACGTTCCCTATTGTTATTAGGAATACTTTAGTGTACCTATTAATTATTATAGTGGAAGTTTGTACTGGATTAGGTCCCGTAGTTTTTATTATCTCAATTTGAGGAATTTTTCCGCGTTATTTTGTCTCATATTTAATTTTTTGCCAATTATTTTTGCTGTAATTGTATTTTTTTATTTGACGAAAAAAATTTATTCTACATTATTAACATAATTATCGCTAATTATCTCTGATTTTTTTTTTCCAACAATTATTAATATGATTAATATTTTTATAGTAAAACAACATCGATGGATCATTTAACTTAATTTATATAAAAAATTTCATAGGTCGTTTGAACTTTCAATTGTAAATTTGTTGCCGAGAGTCTTGACAATTTGAAAACGTAAATTATATATTTATTTCATAGCATATAAACTACTTCGTAATATATATTATAATATTGAAGAATTTAATTTTCATGTTAATGCAAATTTTTTTACATACTTAACACATTACAACTATTTATTAAAATAATTTTAAAAATAATTATTATAAAAATTAAATATCTCTAATAATTTAACGGTTGTGATTAAGTAATATATTGTTAAAATTATTTACACTACTGCGTATATAATAAATCTAATATTTAATCCATCAAAGTCAACATAGTATTTTTAAGTTTTTATATAAAATTGTAATCTCTTTGTTATCAACAACAAGAGTTTAATTATGAGGTTGAGTGGTGAAATATTCTCTATACTATCATTCAATTGCCATGCACACAAAATTGTAACACAAATGCACTAAAAAAAGAAAGTTGGTGTATTGTGTAAATATATTTAAAGATATATAACTAATTTGACACAAATAAATTAATATAAATGATGTACATAAAAACTTTAAATTAAATTAAAAGATTTTTTTTATATAATTTTGTCTATTTTTATTTGTAAAAAGATATAAAAAGTTAGTGAAGTTTAAATAAATAAGTAATTAAACCAGTTTAAAGTTTTTTTCCAAACAATATTTTTTTTAGTAAATTGGTTATCTTCCACTGATATGAGACAAATATTAAAAGTTTTGAAATATTTGTTAAAATATTTGCATGACTGCTTTTGGACTTGGTTCATCCCCCAAAGGTAAGTTTTAACTAAATCATTTGGTACTCTGACTAACTCATAAGTTGGATTTAGTGTGCCACAATATCTTGATAAATGCACCCCCAGGTGTCCAGATTTGAATAAAATCTAATCTGTTTGCCAATCATTTTACTTAAAGATTTGGGATATCATGAGATTGGATTAATTTCATTATTAGCATCTTCACCTATTCTATCATTTTTCTTTTTCTTTAGGCAGCTCATGTGTATCACTTTTATCGTCATATATGATCAATTGCATCTATCAAATGTCACGTATTCATTTTTTTAAACTATTCTATAATGTAAATAAGTTATTATATGTTGTTTAATTTAAATTTATATAAGTCATAAGAGTTAGAAAGAAATTAAAGAAGATGGGGTGTTTGGGGTTGGTGAATTATTCTCATGTTGTTTTGTATACAAATCCCATGTGAGGCATTCGTGATTAATACACACAAACCGCAACAATGACAAAAGTCTTCCGTAGAATCCGGCATATGAACATGTCTTACGAATGTATGTACTAAGAACTATAACTAGAACGAACATCAACCACTAATTTCTCTCTCATTATTCGTCATGTTCTATTTTACTATACTTTCTCTAAATACTTCAAAATTTGTAATGCAAAAAGCATTGTCAAATCTGATTTTTTTTTTGCCCCTTGCTTGTCAATGATTCCATTCAATTTCGATTGGCTACATTTGGGAGTCAAATTTGAATTTCATAATCCCCAATTAGTCTCAAGTCGATCCCATCTAGAAAATATATATATGTGCATATAAAAAATGAGTATTGAGATTGTGGGGTGTTGAAATAATAATTTTAATTATCATTTTAAAATATTGCTAATGTGGGACTAAAATAATATAGTCTTATAATTTTAAAGATTAATATTTAATATAGATAAAGTTTTTAAAATGGTTTCGGGTGAGTGAGTCGATGCAGTACTTTACATTTTAGTTTGAGTTAGGTTGAAACTAATAATTCAAAATCAAATAGATTGAGACGATGACATGAATTCTATAGAGTTCCGGCAGACCTTTTTTGAAATTAAATGTCAATGGTCTATTTATTTTATTTGTCAACGAGTATGTGAGATTTAGATTCAACAACTAATTAATAACAAAAAAAACTAATAAGATTACTAATAAGATAAGCTTAGTCTACTAATTCATCTTCCAAATCAATGCATCTCATAGAAAGTAAATTGAACTAGATGTCTCAAAACTGTAATTCACTCTATCTCACACTCTATTGTGTATGTGGTTCTGCTAGAGTGACTCTTCCTTATTTTGCCTACTCGACTCTGCCTCTGCAAGCACCATCACTGCCACTCTACAAGCACAATTTGCCTTTCCCTGCACACCACCCAATGGTTTTATATGTTATGTGTATAATACCTTTGATAGTTGTTGGTTGGAACTTACACATAGTTCTTAGTATAGCTAGTTTGAGGTAATAAAAGTTATTTCATGAAATTGATGCATTACATAAATCTTGAAATACTCATCTATCTATATTTAGTTAGATTGATCTTATTTTATTTTATAAATTAAAATATTTCAATTTAATTTAATTTTGGTTTAATTGTAATTTTAACCCCCTATTTTATCTGAATCGCAAAAGTAGTCCCCTATTTTATTTCTCTTCAGTTTTGGTCCCGCAAACAGAATTTTGGTCCAAAACTTGATTAAGTTTCATTTTTTTTTCTGCGTTTATTTAAGTCACACCATACTTCAAGATCTCATGGTGCAACAATTGTACCATTATAAATGGTATGTGACTTGAAAAAATGAAACCTGATCAAGTGTTGGACTAAATTTCTGTTTGGGGACCAAAAGTGAGAAGAAATAAAATGAGGAGACTACTTTTGCATTCAGCTAAAATAAGGAGACAAAAACTACAATTAAGCCTTTTATTTTATAAATTAAAATATTGAAATATTAAAAAAGATTAACTGACCTATTGACCGACTAAATTTATATAAACTGAATTGGACTTCATTATTTGCAGTCCAATTAAAAAAGAATTAACCTTAATCTGAGTCAGATATGACAACTCCAACTCTAGATGTTAGTCTATTTAAACAATTTTAAAATGCATATGACACAAAATTTGTATTTAATTCTTTCAAATAAATAATATGTATATATGTCAAACGTTAATTTTCTATATTTACTTTATATTCACCTTAAAACAATCAAATTATGAATGCTTAGAGCTATAAAAAAAGTAATTAGTGGAAGAGTTTAATAAAATATCACAAAACAAAACCTAAATAATTACTTTGTCAATAATATTGAGTATGCATTAGATTAATAAAATGAGAATGTAAAAAATTAAGCATTCCAAAACTTAAATTATTATTATATATCTTGAGAGAAACTTCATTACTATTCAATGAATTTTTACATAAGCATATGATATATGTATATATATCGTTAGTATATAAAGTTTAATCTCAATAAATAATAGAAGAGTCCCGGTTAGTATGTGAATACATTTTCAAATAGAAATATAATATAAACATTTTGAAGGCATGCTGTAGAGATTGTATAAGGTTATTAATATGATGACGGTTGTATAAGAGTAGAGTTGATTAAGTATCCCACGGAAAAGGAGGGAAGCATGTCTTAACGTAAGGTATACAGCCAATTAATAATTAGTGGCTCATTGGTGTACTAGTAGTTACATGCTAATCATTTTCAATCATTTGATGCACTAAAAAAATATTTGAATTAATATGAATAAATATAATTAAGGACATGATTAATTAGGAGCTACGACCCCACCCACCAAAATTTGTCTTGGACTTAATGCTCTTTAATAGATAGTGAAGTCTCCTCTTGGCATCATGATTTTTGTTAGTTTCCTCAAATATAACTTATTCACGTCAAAAGAGCTCGAACAATTAATATTTCTTAGTCGTGATCTTTTTTAAAACTTGAAAATTTTACTCTACTTTTGATAGGCCCTTGACAGCTATAAAAAAATTAAAAATAATAGTGATATAGGTTAAGAGTCTAACATCACATTAATTGAGAATTTGAGATATAACCTGAATAAAAGTTTATAAACGAGACAATTATCAAATAAGTTAGTGTTGTAGATATGAATTAAATTTATAAGTTTTATATGCACACGACATTTTTATCAAAATCTTAAAACAATAGATGTATACATATATATATAAGTAATTATATTTTTTCTAGTAAAAATTAAAGTGCAAATGTGAATAATTTGCATCTCAACTATATTGTCATCTTAAAAATACAAATTATCATTTGCAGCACTTTAATAAATTCATTGAATAAAAATAAAATAAAAAAATTTAAAGACTAGGCAAAAACTCTAAAAAAGAAATACGGACAACACTGCCTCATTAAAAACATTACTTAGAAAACTGAAAGAGAGTAAAATCCAGGTGAAGAGAAAAAGAGTGCAATGCAATAATACAAACATCATGCTTAACTAATACGGAAAAATGAAAGATTGGAGTAAAATTCATTTAAATACAACAAGTGAACAAATCCCACAAAGTAAAACAATATTAATGGGTATGAGAACAAGTCTTAGCAAGTCTGTGAGCACACCGCCTTCCCTTTAAATATGGATGATGTGAAACTAGATTTGTCTTGTAAGATATGCAATTCAACCATCTAGTATTCAACTTCCAAGATACGTTATTTGAATTATTGAAAGATTGGATGGACAACAACAAGTCACACTCTACTTAGACGCGAAACCAACTTTTAGAGTGTGTCATCTTACTTATATATTGTTCAACATTCGCTTTTTCAATCAATGCGAAACTTTTTACTCACACTTGATACCAATAAATCTTTGTGAGTACATCCATTCATATGGGTAGGCTCTCCCTTAAATAAAAGATTTTTTTTTTGTCCATCTTCATTCACTTGCACCATCGTAAGCTGCATCAACAAGACACGTTGTCCGAACTCCATTGATCATAAATATTTTCAATAAAATAAATTGGTCACACATTTGTTCACATATTGGTATGCTCACACTCAAACGAAAGATTTTTGTTATCCACATACACTTATATCGTCGTTAGCTTCATCAACGAGAGATGTCGTCTGAACACACTTAATAAAAAAAACTTTAAATACAACGAGTCGATCAAACCTCAGTCAACCATGTTCTTATACTACTTTTTGGTTATGTGGAGAGCTCATATAGTCATATGACATTAAGCTAACAACAACCTCACAAGTAAGTTAAACAATACATATTTACCAAAAAGTTTAAAACATAAATGAGTATATATCTCTTCTCAATATATTATTGCTCACATTTATATTTGTCAATAATCAATGTAGTATTCGAACATGACACCAACAGTAAAGACTAATAAAAATTATGCTTAATTGCAGTTTTGGTCCCCTAATTTTAGCTGAATCGCGAAAGTAGTCCCTCCATTTTGTTTCTCCCCAGTTTTGGTCCTCCAAACAGAATTTTAGTTCAAAACTTGATGAAATTTTAGTTTTTAAAGTCGTACTACACCATTTATGATCATATATTTCAAGTACAATTGTTGCAAATGAGATCTTGAGGCATTGTATGACTTAAATAAATGCAAAAAAAATGAAATTTCATCAAGTTTTGGACCAAAATTCTGCTTGGGGGACGAAAACTGGGGAGAAACAAAATGGGGGGACTACTTTCGCAATTTAGTTAAAATAGGGGGATCAAACCTGCAATTAAGCCTAAAAATTATAAGCTTATGTTAATGTTAACGTCAATCGTTAGATCAATATTATTATAAACTAATATACTCAATAAGTGTATGCACAAATTGTTGATAGTTAATTGATGTTCAATCAAGGCACAGTTAACATAGTACATGATAAGCGTTGAGCATGTAATCATATTTCGCAGCTAATTGAAAAAAAGCTAATTACTCTTTTAAAGTGGGATATATATTAGAGTAATATTACGAGAACACAACACAAAATATAGTATAAATAAAAAATATTGACAATATATAAAAAATAAAATAATACCTTCACTATATCTTAATACAATATTATATTTATATTAAATTTTGTGTTTCAATAATATTCTTTTATATATATATATATATATATATATAACAATATTTTAGAAAAAGAAAGCATGAATTTTTATTAATCAAGTAAATTAAAGTTCTTTAATTTATCAAGTTTTGTGCACAATGTTTAACTTTTTAAAGACCCAACTTCAACTAATAGATATAGTAATAATTAAGTAGCTACTAACAGAGTGTGATGACGAAAGAGAAGACAAAATTGGCTGGCACTTGATTAATTTGGTTTTGGAAGGTAATAAGTAATCAAGTATAATATTAGTAATTAAATAGGTTAATATAAAACTAAAAGGCATTCCTTTTGGGTACGGAAATTTAATTTGGATTGTTTGGTGGGTTCTCTTATGAGTCACCACAAAAAGGTTGTGGCTAGATATATAGATATATAGAAATAAAAGAGAATAGTACTCAAGAATCTTACTAATAATATATAATTTAATTTGTATAAGCTCCATATGCCAGCCAATCAAATTAGTTAGCGAGTTTCATTAGATTCCCATTCACAAATTAGTATTAAGAAAACTCGTAACCATATTAATTAACAACCCTGTCTTTCTCAAAACACTCTACCTCACTCACTCATTAATATGGGTTGAGATACACAAAAAATATTAATAATTCGGAGTTTGATTTTTCTTGTTAATATTTTTATTTTCTAACAAATTAACATTAATATTTATTTTTAAAAATCTTATAAGTATAATTTAATTAATAATTATAAAAATATTAATAAATAATAAATATTAAAATATAAAATTCTCTACTTCTTCGTACTTAAAATATTTTATATTATATATTATTTATATCGTCTTTCTTTCCAACTTCTTAAAAGTAGGAAGAATCTCAAACATTTATTTATACTTGATGACATGTAATATAAATATTATATAATTTAAAAATAAATAAATATTAATATCAAGGTTACAAGATTATCACCGTCCAAATTATGCCTCTGACAAGGAGCAAAAGATCACTGAAAAAACTTTTATTTTAAGGGTAATGGTGGAACAGTTAGTTAAATTATTAAATTAAAGGACATTATTTACAGCAGAGATTATGATTATTAAGTCATGGCATGTAATGAGAAAAAGTGAACGTTATCTTTTGAGAAAGAGTATTACTAGTATTTTTTCAAGTGGGTGGGTACTGTAGTAAAAGATGATAGGATATTTATTTGTGATGTAAATTACATAAATCATTTTTTTATAGGAAAAATAATATTTACATAAATACAAAAAATATGCAACTCTTACAACATTTAAAATGATCCAGATTCAACGTCATAAAAGACTATATTGTTTCCATACACAGAAAATAAAGCATAGAAACAAATTGTAGAGCACTTTAATAGAGATTGGGTGCAGCTTTTATTTTAAAATGTTGAGTCATATTAAAGTTTCTTTTGGAAGTATATATTCCCTCACCCCAAAACTACAGGTCGCACGTTCTCACCCATTCAGTTATATGTAATTTAATGTCAATGAATGTTAGTTAAAAGTTAAAACTGCCAAAAGTAGAAAAGTGGTATGAAAAAACAGAAGGCAATTTTTTTATTTTTTTATTTTATTTTTAAGTTTAAATATATGTTTAATATATGTGAGTTAACATTTTTATCCTTGTAATTTAAAAAAAAACATTTAATCCTGTAAATTCAATTTTATTTTAAAATGTTCTTTACTATTAATGAGTATAAACTTATACAGACCAAATATATTTGATAGTAACAATAAACTTACATAGACCAAATATATTTGAATTTAGTTATATTCTGATAAATTTACATTTTTTTATTTTTGTTATTTTTAATTGTCATCTTAATTTTTTTCACGACATTAATAACATGTATGATTTTAAATTAAATTTAAATTTATATAGTTGAATTAAAAAAAAAACATTACCTTACACAACCAATTATATTTTTTTTTAATGCAAAAATACTTATTTAATTTTTTAAAATTAATTCATTTTCAAACTTACATCAAAATTAATTATACACATCTGAAATCAATTAATACAATTGAAAAGTGGAACAACAATCTTTTAAATAAAAAAGTAAACAAAAATGCACAGAATGTACGTGTAAACATGCGTAGTACTAATACGTTAGTACCATCCAGTTCAATTAACATATACTACTATTTTAATTCCTTTTGTGGTTACCCAAAAATATATTCTATTTTTTGCACCACAAATTTTCTGGCAGGTAGCCCAAAAAGTCTGTTTCGATAATGACGGATCAAGTACTCATTTTTCTTTTTGGTAATAACGGGTCAAATACTATGTACGTCTATATTTTTATATTAAACATATATATTGGTTGTAAATACTACTATATATCAATAAATGAGAAGAAGCATCTCCACCAAAAAAAACCACATATAAATTTTCTTATAAAAAATGTCGGGGAGTTTTCGACATTGTGCAATTGTGCATTTATCAAGTTTCCACGATCTAATATTAATTAGTAAATTTTGACACTTAAAATTATCTCTATTTTTCATGGCCATTGTTATAATTTTTTGGATTTATAAATTATACAATATCATTCATTTCTAAATTATATGACATTAATTAGATATTTATACGTAGTGATAGAAGTTTTTAAATATATAAAATGTTCATGATCACTTCAAAATTTTAAAAATAAAATAAAAATAATAATGTGTAAGAAAAATTACAAAAACAATACATTAACAACTAGTATCAAGCTAATGTGTGTGTGTGCAAATATTAAGTTTGATTGATTATTATGAGCAACATTTTACATCTCTTGCCAATACATTGTTGGAAGATGTAATAAGAATGTCACCATCTTACTTTTTTTTACTTAAAAAAATATATTTATTTATTCAATTTGGTATAATAAATCGATCGAAAATTACACAAATTCAAAGTTGATAAAATTAAAAATGATAAATCTATGAACAAATTCACAATATCTAAATAAATATTATAAAACAACAAAATATTTACAAATGTGATAAAATTAAAGTGTTTGAAATACTCGTGTCTAAAACATTGACAATTTTAAAATTATTGATTGAATTTATAATAGATCAAAACTAATACTATAATCTGAACCAAAACAACAAAGAAGACGAAAATCATCGAACATCGCATCAATAAGATAAACAAAACAATTTTACATTCAAATGATGAAATCACTAACAAAACACAAAAGAAAAACAAAATCTACGTGAAAACCCACTTTTTAGATAAATTAATGAACGAAAAAATAATTTAAATGGTTGATTTCGAGATAAGTTAATTCATCTCTTATGGATGAAAAAGAAAAAAGATATAAGATGACAACTTGATCTTAGAAGAAAAAAGATATATAGTCACTTTTTCTTAGGTCATAATTATCTTGTCTTAGTTGTTTGTGGTTGGTTTCAACTTCAACCATAACATTAGTGCCTTCTTTCTGTTAATAATGATAATGGATTTAGTGAACCAATTAATACAAATCAAGTATAGAAGTGAATGTTAAGTACGCTGAATGGTTGTACATTTAATCAATATGAACGGAAAATATAATTCATTTTGTGCTCATCATTTACCACATGGCTCCATGTATTCTTTGATTGATGATTGTCATTTTTAAATTGAAGTCAAAACTTTTGAGCTTAGTATATGAAGAGGAAAAAAAATAATTAAGAGGTCAACATCAAGGAGATATACCATGAGGTTGGCAGCAGTACTGTATAATCTTACTATTTATTCAGATTCGTCGTATGGTACCACACATTAATTTGATAAACAAATTTATATTTCGTGATTCTTATTTGTAGAGTTGGCTCTATCTTTTGGTTGCTTATATAAATTAATACTTAATAATATCTATGAAACTACTACCAAATCAATTTCCATTTTGGCGTTTTCACACATATATAACGATCCAAATTCATTTTCAGGTCAATATTTTCTTGTTCATCCAAAATTTAATCATGCACCCTATTGCCAATGTCCTTGGTTTATTTACTTGAAAGGTATTTTATGTGTATAAACTATTTTCATTTATATATATATATACAAAGTGTCGAAAAAACTAGGGTAGGACGACAAAAGAGTCTAAGCCATCGATCTTGAGATGAGACAACCAAAAATGGTTTCAACAAGGCACAAGAGTTGAGGCAAAGCGACACGTGTACTTGCATGAAATGACGAACTCAATAACAAAAATAAATTTGAAACAAATATATATTCTTGTTTAATAAATAAAATTTGATATATATTTAAACTTTGAATTAATATATTTATATTTTGTATTTATAATCAATTTTTTATATATTGGAAAAGGGTATATATAATGATATAAAGCATTCCGCAAAAAAAAAAAAAAAAACGCTTTAAATGTTAATTATTTTGATGCCAGCTAGTGAGTACAAATTTAATGAGCATAGCATGTGCCAGCTACAACATACTGCCCAATCTAATTGTTTAGCCGCAACAGCAACAACTCAAATTGTATACTCTTCATATGTGTGATATTAAGGTGAAGTTATCGAAACTCATTAAATTATCGTAATTTTATAAATATTATAAATTATAGTTTTTATAATTATGTCACTGTGATTTCAAACATAATATAATCGAATTTATATACAATGCTGAAGTTAATTTATTTGTGTTCATTCAATTAAATTAGATTTTAGATTTTAAGTACATGTGTTAAATGTGAAACTGCGTACAATTTAAATCTGACTGCGAGACACATAAGTGATTTAAATTGTAGCTTTTAATCTAAAGGCCAAAAATCATCAATTTCATTTTCACATAATTTTTTAATTTGAATCAGCCGATAACCATGCATTAGAATGACAAAATAATATTTAATAAAATTTTTTTAAGTTGTATTTTAAAGAAGGTAGATAATTTATCCATGATGATGTGGTATTAATGATAATTAAGCATGTGTAATTCCATTATCTATGTATTTTACATATTTTAATATTCACTTCATTTTCAATTAATGAAACATAAAGTTTCCAAACATCAAATAATGATATGTTTAGATAAGAACTAAATAGTGAAATTTTGAATGTGAATGGGTGCATGCACAAATTCACACAATTAATGTTTAGATAAGAACCAAATAGTGAAATTTTGAATAGCATTTTTATTTTATTTTAATTGTCGCATGTTGTATTTGTAGAAAAATATGTATTTCTATATATTTGTCGTTTAAAATTTAATGTTACATTAATTTATTAATAATATATTTAATTATTTATTGCATAGAAAGAAAGAAATGAAATAAGATAGCAAATAATAAAAAATATTAAAAGAATGATAATTAATATTGATTGTTTTGATATATTTAAAAAACTAAAAAATGATAATTAAAAATAAAAATGACAATATTCCTATTAATGTTATTCTACATTAATTAATTTATTTGGGCGATATACAGTTATACACAGCACATGTTTGAGATATCTTTCGTTGGTGCAATGCATCTTCAATCAACATCTGAATTTCTAGAAGATATATGAAAACAAATTATCTGCACTGGAAATAAGAAATGATTGGCATTGATTTGTTCGGTTTCATAATTTATTGGTCTCTTGACATATAAGAAAGAAAAAAAAAAGAGAACGGTACTAGAGAAGAACGTGACCCAATTGCAATTTGCAATCAACTAGTTGAAAGTGAAGAGTGATGATGTTAATCTTATGTTATGTCTCATGAGATGAGATAATGTAACCATACATAAAATAATATTATTAGTAGAGATGAAACTAAGTAAAAAAGAAAAGAAAGACAATAAGAATTTGAATATTTTAAAATAGCAATTGTATTGGCACAAAGTAGTAAGTAGCCGTACTAAAAAGTAGAAGAAGTGGTGGGTCCGTGAGTTCCGTGACACTATTTCAGTACAACAACTAAGTTAGGTGCTAATTCAGGAGCATCGCATTCAAATTACGGTTAAATAATTTTTTATTTTATAAATATATTATATTTCATTTTAATTTTTCTATTTTTTTAAATATTTTTTATTAATAATTTTATGATTTACTTTTAAATCAATTCAAGTGTATCATCTCAAAATTTTTAAGTGATAATTTATACGTGCATTTTGGATATTAAAGAAATCTCTCACAAATAAAAATTTAATTTTTTTATTAAATAATTAATTAATTGTGATTGTTTAACACTTAAAAATTTAAATGTAATTCATCTTTTGTTAATTTTTTTTTTAAATTTTTATAGAAAATATGTTTATTTTGTTTAAATATAACTACAAGTACGGTTCAAAAAATTTGATTGTTACACACTTAAAAGTATAAATCAAAATTATTGATAAAAAATATTTGACATCTTATTCTTTGAATTTTTTATAAAAAACTAAAAACGATAGAATTAACACTTGTACCCAAAAGGAAGATAACGCTCGTTATTTGTTAGTGACTTAGATTATATGGGCTTTTTTGACTCGTTTATGGGGTGTTACTTATTTATTTTTTTTCTATTGTTACAATAGGAAAAATTAAAAAAGGGTACTATTAGTTATTTTGCTTTACAATGTTCCAGTATATCATTATAATAATATTATCATTACAAAACCAAAAATTATTTTTCAAATCATATTTTATATTCTGACATTTTTGTTGTTGTATTTTTTGAAGTTAATTGTTATAAGAACTTTTATGTTGCCTATAAAATAAAATAACTTCGATGTTTGTTATTATAAGATTAGTTAGGCTCTATAGTTTAGGGTGTAAAAGCCCCTTAAAAATGAGTTATAAGTGGAACCTAAAATTTAAAATGATATTAGCCATCCACCAAATTAATTATTTGTGCACCAAAGTCTAATTATATTGGACAGAGAATATATTAAAAAAAACTCAAGTTTAAGGTTTTTATATTAAATTTAATTTATTCTTATAAAATCAATTTGTAAGATAAGATATATATTTTTTTATATTTTTTTTTAAGTTTTGTATATTTTTAATTTGAGATTTAAGAGTTTTTTTTGCAATATAGTCCTTCACACTTAATACAATGTTGGGGAGTTAATAAGAACGTCACGAGTATCAACAAACTAACAAAGATTACAAAGATTGAAATATCACATCTTCAACAAAAACATTAACAAAAACATCAAGTATTAAAAGTATAAGTCGTCTTTTTTATTTATATATAATAATTAACTCATTCATAGTACATGTGACACTAAACACTTACAATTGTATTAAGTAACACCACATTATAACTAATGATTATATATGGACAAATAAGATATTGTGACACCGTATCTCTATTCAAAATTTGAAGTCATTAGAAATTAGTCATATATCTTATATACTAAATAAGATATTGTGATACCGTATCTCTATTCAATATTTTAAGTAACACCACATTTACAATTGATGTAAAACTAATCACTTACATTTAAACTAAAATATTGTTGAGTTTGCTGCGTGAATAATTTGGTGGGTTGTCTAAATTGATCGATATGCTCTCAAATTATATTAAAATTTAGTTTGAAAGTAACTCAAGCCTTATCTCTTTTATAATTAATTAAACTTGAGTTTTTTGTTGTCCTTCTCCCGCGTCAAGGTGGATGCGATGATAATTTAGTGAATGACCCAAATTGATAGATTATCATATCATCGTAGATTTTAGGTTTGATTTAACTCAATCATACAAAATTAATTTGAAACGTGAGTCACTTTTTATAAACTATTTATAGTCTTTAATTTTTGTTTTTTTTTTAATGTAAGATTTAGTTTATCCTAATAAATATAAATTTATCACACTCTTGTTAATCTGTTTCTTATTTTAAATTATTTATGCAATAAATATTAAAAATAGTTATCCAATGACTTTTGGACTAATATTTGAAAATAGAAAGCAAATATTTAAAAACATAAATGTGAATTATATTTATAATTAAATATGGAATCAAAATAAATGGGCCGTAGTTTTTATATTTTTCTAAACACCCTCTTCCAAATCATGCATATATTCTTCATGTTTCCCTACCAATTTCTGTCTGAGCCAAATCCAAAAATTAAAATTTCATAATATCCTTTAAACAAAACAACAAACTACACGGATGGAACATAATTCACATGCCACATATGACATTATTTACATCGTTTTGTCCATTCAAGTTTTCTTAATGTGATTTTAGAGATTTGCTTGAGATATGTGTTTTGTTGGAAAACATTGAACAAGGCAAATAAATGCTATGATCCTAAGGTTCTAACAAGTGGGGTTCTATGCTCAAATCAAACTAAAAAAATATACCAACATTTAGGGGGATGCACCATCCTTAACATTAGTGCTTACCAAAATTAGCAAAATGGACCCATAAATCCAAATTGGGTCATATTAATTATCATTTCAGCTCCATTTTCTTGATGAATTATAATAGTTTTGATATGATATATTTTAGATTAGAGAATAAAATGATTACTCTTAATTTATGTTGACCAAATGACAAGTGTCGATACTTCATATATGGGCAATAAACTAACAATCATAATATATAAGATGCAAATTACATTGAAATCTTATTGGGTAAGATGCTCAAAATATGGGGAATTAGAAGGTGTTTTGGCAGTTTATTTAGAAAATATAAAAAAAGGAAGAGATGGGGTACCCTTGCACATGGGGTATGGTCAGACTTGGAGTCACAAAATGGTGCTTTTTTAGAACGGATACATATTAAATATTGGTTATTTGTTTGTTAGTAATATTTTAATTTCCTTCAATAATAAAAATATATTTTTTAATTTCCATGTATAAAAAGATGAACAAAAAGGTATCATTTTAATAATCTGCCAGCCTAGCCTCAGGCAATTGATTGGTAGAGTTGATTAGGCAGCAAACGAAAGGTACACTGTCCGGTAGAATTGTAATGTTATTCTTTATTTTATTTTAAATAATTCATTTTATATTAGATATATAATTAGAAGTCGTATTGTTTATACTTAACATTATTTATTTCACTAAAAATAAAAGTTGTTGTATACTTATATATGTATATACAAACTACATTGGATCAAGTTGCTTTAAGAGTAATTCTGAGTAGAGTTAATTTCTTTGATAACTCAATATAAATATTACATCTTATCAAATAACTGTCAAATTAAATTTTTTAATTGGATAGATTAACTTTTGAAAAAATTCACAATTTTAAAACTATTTCAGATGAACATATATATATATATATATATAAATGTTGACTGTAAGATTTTGTATAGCTACAAAATTTATAGCTATAAAATTACAGTTTTTATAAAATAAATAAATTATTATTTCTTTTCTATAAAGAATATCAAACAATAAGTTAAATATTCATCAGTTTTTAATCATTTTCCCCTTCACTGATGTGATGCTATTGGATATATTTTCAATGGCAAAAACCAAGAGCAACTATATAGGTTCTCTTTCCCAGTTATGCATGTGGTGGAGTTTACTTTGAACATTCATACATCACTTCGTGCCCAAAAAGAGAATCCTACCACACGAATTTAATAGGAACATGAAGAAAAAAAATTGTTAAATCTTTATAATTATTTTAAAAAAAATAAAGTAAAAATGTAAGTGTATGTTTATGCGTAGAAATTCACGGTATTTTGTATAGACAATTGATAATGTGATTCGTGAAACGTAAGTTATGATTAATTGGTAAAATATTTTTTTCTTACATTATTTTCATTCTTCTCATTGAGAATGTGAAGCCCATGAGCAGGATCACAGTTAATCTTCATCTCTCTTCTCGTTGTTTTTCTTAATTATTGTTGAAATTCATTACATAACTGTCATTTTTACCAAGTTTAGAAGGTTGTTAGTTAGTTACCAAAACTGATTCTTGGTTAATTATAATTGTTAGTTAGTTACTTTGGATAAATAGCTTTGCAAGCAATTGTGCAATACATATAAAAGGAATACTTTGTAAAGTGCAGAATTAATCAATAAACTCAGAACAATTTTCATTAATTCTTTCTTCCTTGCTTCCCTGTTTTCCTGCTGATTTTGTTGTTGCGCCTGGACTGTGTTCATCACAGTCCCTTGTTCTAACAATTGGCATCTAGAGCTTGGTTCAATCTAAGGGAAACACGAGTGAAAAGTGAGGGGAACAAGCAAGGGAAACACTGAGTGATATATTCTTGATAGGCACGATGAATAACAATGGTTTTGGATCAAATATTTTGGTTCTTGATGGCAAGAACTGGGATCGACGGAGTGCTTTGATGAAATCTTTATTTGGAGCACAAGAAGTGAGTGAAATTGTGTAGGATGGTTGTGAGGATTTGGTGGGAAATCCAACTGATGCACAGAGGACTGCATTCAAGGAAGCCAAGAAGAAAGACTGCAAAGCTCTGTTCTACATTCAGTAGAATATTAATCATGAGCACTTTGAGAAGATTTCTAAAGCAACAAGATCCAAAGAAGCATGGGACATCTTAGAAAACTATCACACTGGTGGAGAAAAGGTGAAGCAAGTGAAACTACAATCATATAGAAGAAAGTATGAGATGATGTAGCTGGAAGCAGATCAGAAAGTAAGTGATTACTTCTCAAACTTAACAGCCACTGTCAATCAAATGAAAACTTGTGGGGAAAACATTACAGATCAGATGGTAGTAGAAAAAGTGTTGAGATCTTTAAGTCCAAAATTCGATTTCATAGTTGTAGTTATCCAAGAAGCAAAGGATGTGAAAACTATGAAAATTGAAGAGCTGCAAAATTCATTAAAAGCACATGAGCTCTTGGTGCTTGATAGAAATTCTGAAAGATCAGTTCAACAAGCATTTCAAGTTCAAACTTTTAAGAAGGATGGAAATTAGAAGGATTTCAAGAAGAAGGGAA
>NC_021163.2:64921320-65003455 GCF_000331145.2 Cicer arietinum
AAAGAGCAAAACAAATTGGTTGACACATGGAAAGAACAAGATTGAAGACAAAGTTGAATCTTCAAGGAGACGAGGTTTTGGCAGAAGTAAGAACAAGAAGATAGATTTTGAAAAAAGTAAGGTGCAATGCTTCAACTGTGAGAAGCATGGGCACTTTGCTGATGAATGTTGGTTCAAGAAAAATCAAAAGAATGGTGAATAAGCAAATCTGGCTCATGGAGACGATTCTGGTACAGTGCTGATGATGGCTACTACCAGTGATGAGAAAATTCAGAATGAAGAGTGGTTTCTTGACTTTGGATGCTCAAACCACATAAAATCACATAGAGAGTGGTTGACACGCTTTGATACTAGCAAGAAAACAAGCATCAAACTGGCTGACAGTAGAAACATTGTAGCTGAAGGTAGTGGAAATATAGTAATCAGAAGCAATGATGGCAAAAGAATCATTATTGAAGATGTAATGTATGTTCCTGAGATGAAGTGTAATCTCATGAGCATTGGTCAACTGGTGGAGAAGATTCTCAATAACTATGGATGATGACTCTTTGAAGTTGTTTGACGCAAAGAAGAATTTGGTGCTCAAATCAAACATGTCAAATAATAGAATATACAGATGCAACATCTCAAGTGAAAAAATGATGTGCTTGTCTGCAACAGTGAGTGAAGATGTTGAAGACTTGTGGCACAAGAGGTATGGTCACCTAAATTTTAGAAGTCTTAGTGATTTGAATTCTAAAGAACTGGTGTATGGCTTGCCAAAACTGAATGTCAGAAAAGCCATTTGTGAAGTATGTGTGAAAAGTAAGAAAAGTAGGGTCTCATTTGGTTTTGAAGCACCTAAAAGAGCTAGTGTAGCACTGCAAGTAGTTCATTCTGATATATGTGGTTCTTTTGAAGTACCTTCATTGGGGGGAAGCAGATACTTCATCATATTTATTGATGAATTGACAAGAATGATGTGGTTGTGTACAATCAAGTTTAAGAGTGAAGCCTTAGAGGTATTCAGAAAATTCAAAGTCTTAATAGAAAAGGAAAGTGACAAATCTATTAAGATATTGAGAACTGATGGTGGAGGAGAATACACCTCAAAAGAATTGGAAGATTTCTGTGTCAATCAAGGCATTGCGCATGAAGTAACAACTCCATATACACCTCAGCATAATGGACTTGCTGAGAGAAGGAACATAACTTTACTGAATATGGCAAGAAGTATGATCAAGCAAAAAAACTTACCACACGAGTTTTGGGGTGAAGCAGTCACTACAGCAGCTTACGTTTTGAACAAATGTCCTACAAATAAGCTAAATCTGAAGTTACCAGAGGAAGCCTGGTGTAGAAGAAATCCTAGTGTGAAGCATTTCAAGGTTTTTGGCTCCTTGTGCTATAAACATGTACCAAATGTTAGGAGAAGCAAGCTTGAAGATACGAGTGAAATTATGATACTTATAGGCTATCATCCTACAAACACCTATAAACTTTATAATCCTGTAACTCAAAAGGTACATGTCAGTAGGGATGTGGTTGTGAATGAGACTGAGAAGTGGAAATGGGAAGAGGAACCAGTATATAGCAAAGAGAATCAGCAAAGCTACATTTATTCTGATTTAAGTGATGAATCAGATAATGCAGAAGTAAAAAATAATGATGTAGATGAACTAGAAGAAGTGGAAGAAATTGTGAGACCTCAAAGAATCAGACAAGCTCTAAACAGGTTGAATGATTGTAAAGTAATTCTTGATAATGCAGTAAATGATGAAAGTGATATCATTCACTTTGCACTATTAGCAGACTCTGAACCACTTAATTATAGAGAAGCATTGAAGATAGATGTATGGAAGAAAGCTATGATGGAGGAACTCCAATCAATTGAGAAGAATCACACCTGGGAGCTAGTTAACTTGCCATATAAGAAAAAGAAAATAGATGTGAAATGGGTTTTCAAACTGAAATTAAATCCCGATGGAAAAAATTCAAAGCATAAGGTCAGGTTGATGGCTAGAGGTTTCTTACAAAAACCGGGTATTGATTACAATGAAGTGTTTGCTCCAGTTGCAAGGCTTGAAACTGTAAGACTAGTAGTGGCTCTAGCTTGCAAGAGAAGGTGGTCATTCTATCACTTAGATGTAAAATCAGCCTTTCTAAATGGTCCACTTGAAGAGGTCGTGTTTTTATCACAACCTCCTGGTTTTGAAGTACAAGGCAAGGAGAATATGGTATATAGACTCCATAAGGATTTCTATGGTTTGAAGCAGGCCCCTAGACCCTGGAACAAAAGGCTAGATCAATTTTTGCCTCAAATAGGTTTCAAAAAGTGTCAATAGAGTTTGGGGTATATGTGCAAAGTTCAAGTGAAGAAGAAACCATGATAATCTGACTATATGTAGATGATCTGCTCATTACTGGAAGCACAACATCATAGATTGAAAAAGTAAAAATCAAGTTGAAATTTGAATTCGAAATGACTGATATAGGTGAACTCTCATTCTTCTTAGGAATGGAATTTCTGAAGATGAAGAAATGAATAATTATGCACCAGCAGAAGTATATAGGTGAACTGCTTGAGAAATTTGAAATGAATAGCTGCAATTCAATCTCAAATCCATCAGAAATAAACTCAAAAATTGATGAGTGCAGTGAGGAAGAAATAGTTGATCCAACATTGTTCAGACAGATGGTTGGTTCGTTGAGATACTTATGCAACAACATGCCTGACATTTGCTACTCAATTAGTGTGATTAGCATATTCATGCATGATCCAAGGAAGACTCACCTGATAGCAACTAAAAGGATACTTCGATATATAAAAGGCACAAAGGAGTTTGGGCTGTTGTTCTCTAATGGAAGCAAAGGTGAAAGAAGTGAACTTGTTGGATATTTATACAGTTATTGGTGTGGAGACATCACAGATAGAAGGAGTACCTCTGGCTATGTTTTCAAGTTCAATGAATCAGCCATATCATGGTGTACAAAGAAGCAACCAGTGATTGCACTTTCATCTTGTGAGGCAGAATATATTACAGGAACTTTTGCAACCTGTCAACAAAATGGTTGGATTCAGTGATGAAGGAACTGCGGTGTGAAGTGATGAAGCCTCTGATACTCATAATCGATAACAAGTCAGCCATTAGCCTTGCAAAAAATCCAATCTCACATGGCAGAAGTAAACACATTGATACAAGGTTTCATTTCATTAGAGAGCAAATGAACAAAATAATGGTTGAGGTGCAATATTGCCCAACTGAAGTACAGCTAGCAGATCGTTTTACAAAAGCTCTAAAATAGGACATATTTGAGTTTTTTAGAAAGAAACTTGGTGTTATAAGTTTTCAACAGTTATGAATTAAGGGGAAGTGTTGAAATTTATTGCATAAATGTCATTTGTACCAAGTTTAGAAGGTTGTTAGTTAGTTACCAAAAATCATTGTTGGTTAGTTATGATTGTTAGTTAGTTACTTTGGATAAATAGCTTTGCAAGCAATTGTGCAATACATATAAAAGGAATACTTTGTAAAGTGCAGAATTAATCAATAAACTCAGAATAGTTTTCATTAATTCTTTCTTCCCTGCTTTCCTGTTGATTTTGTTGTTGCGCCTGGATTGTGTTCATCACAGTCCCTTGTTCTAACAATTATAAGGTACATGAGAATGGTCGTTCTTTGCATATAGTAATTGTAATATTGTGTAATGATCGGTGAATGACTTATTCCTTTAACACGCGAAAAAACTATGATTATGCATGTAATCTTTGATTTATGTATTATTATGTGTTCTATGATGTTTATAATTGATCATTTTGTGAAGGGTTAATAGTGGTTTTAATCATTGTAATATATGACCAATCTAGTTTTACTCTTATTTTACCTTTATAATTTTGTATTGCTTTACTTTTAGTTATCGGTGATGTATAACCATTCAAAATATGATGATGTGTCATATTGAATTATCATTTTTTATGTATTTTTTATTTTCTTTTCTCAATTTTCAAACACAAAATTCATAATTTCTCTCCACCAATTCCTAAAGCATCAACCTCATCTAAAACATCAAATTTTCAACAATCATATTCTATGTGTTTCATGACATTTAATTTGTTGAATCTCCAAATTGTGATTGTATTTCACGTTAAGTTATTTTTTGAGTTGGATGTTTATAGCATAGAGTTATTGTTTTTGTCCATTAGATAGATAAATAGATAATCAAGTATCATTATCAACTTACTACACATGTCGACATTGACATTTTCTACATGGAAAAGCAACAACAACAAAAGTTACATAAACCTTTTAATAAGTGGTGAGTTCCAAATCATTTTCACCAACTCTATATTGCTCAAGATAAGTCATTTGAAGAAAGTGATTAGGGACTTGTGAAGAGGAATTATGAATTTTTAAGTTTAAATATAAAAGAATGAATCAAAAGAATAAATGGTTAGATATCACTCATGATGATCAAACATGAAAGAATTTAAATTTACAAATATGAAATCTAAAAAAATAATTTAATATGGACTAAAACTAAATTGATCTCATATTACAAGTATCAAAATCACTCTTAATTCTTGCGAGAAAATTGTATTTATTATTTAATGAATTTTGAAATTCTCCTAAAATATACTATGTCTAACTAAGTTTGACATGATAAAAAAAAAACTTAAGGATTTAAATTTATTTTTCATTTACACTGTTCATTTAATAGGAGTTTTAATTTAGCAGAAATTATTTTTCTTATGTAAGTGAATTTTATTTAAGTGTTAATGATTTTTTTTAACATTAACTCATTTAAATATGTTTAATTATGATTTTATATTTAGTTTAATTGTAAATACAGTTAAAAAGATGGCAGAAAAAGCGGAAACAGTTGTTTGTAATTATAACGAAAGACGAAGGGCATTTCCCCAACCCGCAACTATAAATTATCAACCTCCTCCACTATACAACCTCCCCCCAAACTTACTTCTCTCTTTCCTTGCAACTTCCTCAAACAATAAAAACAACAACAACAACAACATCGTATAAGCAAGCGGCGAAAGTAGCACAAAGCAAACTAAAAGAAAAGGAAAATGTCAGCAAAATGCAGCAAAATTCGCCACATTGTACGGCTCCGTCAGATGCTACGACGGTGGCGAAACAAAGCACGAATGTCAGCTAATCGTGCACCGTCCGATGTACCAGCAGGACACGTGGCAGTTTGTGTAGGCGCTAACTACACCAGATTTGTAGTACGCGCGACGTACCTGAACCATCCTGTTTTCCAGAAGCTTCTAATTCAAGCCGAAGAAGAGTACGGTTTCTCTAATCACGGACCCATTGCTATCCCTTGTGATGAAGCGCTTTTCGAAGAGGCTCTCCGCTTCATTTCCCGCTCCGACTCCAGCCGCTATGGTAATATCGACTTTGAAGATTTTCAGAGCCGATGCCACGTCGGAATTAGAACTAACGTCGATTTCTGGCCCGAATCTCGACCGCTACTTCACGGTCTAACTGACAAAACCATTTGGTAACGGTTCAACCCAACCAGACCGGTTCGATGCGGTCCGGGTAATGTTTGTTTATTCTGCTAATTATTTGCTTTGCTGGCGTGTCTGAGAAATTCACAAATTGTGAAGGACCATAAGGTAATTTTGAATTCGGTGCTGATGATTCGATTCCTGTGGACGAGTTGGTTTTTGAGAGAATTGGGATTTTTACTTAAGACTCCACCAAGCATTTATTTACTTATAGAAGGGAAAAATTGTGGGTTTTACTTTTTTACCCCAATTTTCCTTTTAATAGTGTGAATTGGAAAATTTGAGCGATGAGATATTTTTTAGGCCATCTCAGTTGTATTGTATTTTATTATTTATGTGCATTATAATTTGCACTATAGAAAAATAAAACAATTTTTACAATGCTCCGAGGAATGCTGAGGAGATGGCTAAAACTGAGTCGTCCCGAGTTTGGATCGGAGTGGAGGAGGCGAGTTGATGATCGATCATTCAAGCTGGGGATGTATGTCTAGTAACTTTTGTATACTATTATTGTATTTGTATATATGTATGTAATCTTCATTCATGTTTGATTAAATCAAATTAAACTGTAGAGAATATTGAATTTTTCAAATTCATCGTACTTTTTCTTTCATTATTGTCTTCACTACTATGTTTGCCATTTTTTAAATAATTCTATGGCTTGATGTAATGTTAAATAAAAATGATTAATAAAGTTTAGTTAAAGATAAATTATTTTAAAAATTGTAATTTAAATAATTTTGCAATAAATTATTTAAAAAATTTAACATATATCAATTTTTCTTTTAATTTATTTTTATATATATATATATTTAAATTTCGAGAGTACAAATTTGTTAATTGTTACAAGAAATGAATGAAAAATATTATTTTATTATTATTATTATGGAAAATTAGAGTGATATTATTTGGTCATTTGTTTGTTTGTGTAGAGGTTGCAATGAGTTGTGGGAGTTATAATGATACCAACCCACGTGAAAGTTAGAACAAAGTCTCTGCCCTCACTTGCTCTGATTTCATCTGATTTTGTTTTGTCCCATCCCATCCCAAACATCAACCTTCTATCTCCGGTTTATTAGGGTAATTGTGTTCCTTCTATATTAACCTCTTACATCTTATAGAACTAAAATTTAATTTCTTTTGCGAGATTTATTATTGTTTAAAACCATGTCTCAAATGTGTGGCATAGAAGAAAAATAGAGATGATTATGGTCATTCTGTAAAACATATAAAAATAAATGAGATTGAAAAAAATTACAATCCTAAGATAAATTACCAGAGTGTTTACGTTATATTCGACTTGCAATCCTAAGATTGTTGTTCCAACTCATAACCCATTGTTCGAATAACTTTTTAAATACTTAATGCTAATATATAATACAACAATCAATATCATTGGATTAGGCTGTCATGTATATATTTTAAAAAAAAGGTATCATTAAAACTTTGATTATGAAAATAGTTTGTTTAGTTTTGACTTAATTCTTAATTATTTTTTAAAATTAATCATTATACTTACAACCATTTTCAAAATAGCTAGCTAGTCAGTCAGTCCTTATAACATCATCAAATAATTAAGAAGTTTTTTTTTTCTTCCAATAAGTGTTCATTTACGTGTTTATTTTTGGCAAATCTACAAAATGTTTCAAATCCACTGTTTCGTTTAGCATGCATGTGCATACTCGGGTAAGCACTTAATTATTGTGGGTATGGGCTCTTTTAGTTGATTGCTATTTTTAAGTGCCCAATAATATATAGGCCAAATTGAAGTTCGAAAGGTATGGCGATGAAAAATGTCTACTGAAATATATTTATAATTGAAAAACTATTTAGAAAGAAAATTAATTTTGCAAAGCAAAAAAAATAAAAAATAGTGAAAATTGCGAATAGATAAATTCTACGGTGGACTACTTTGATAAATGATTCACTAGTGTAGATTAGTATTTAAAATAGTTTTAAACTCCAACCATAATCGATGTTTCACAAAAGTAGAAGTTCCATACAAATACGAAAAGGTGAATATGTATTCCTCAAAGTTTAAAACGTTGAACCGATATTTAATCAAATTAATTATAAAGTTCTAAGCCATAAGAACGATGAAGAAAGTGTAATTCTATTTTCAAAAAATGTTGCTAATCATTTTTAGAGTTTTAAATAATTTTTAAACACAAAAACATCATAAATATATTTTGTTTCATCGGAACATTCATCTGCAATAAAATGCTTTGATATGATTGTAAAAAATTTGCTAACACTTTTTTATCATAAAATTTGTTACTCTATTTTGTATATATGATAAAATTAACTTGGAACTTGGAATTATGATTCCTTAGCTTTATTACAGATGCAAGGACCCAAATCAATGGGCTTTAGGACCTTATTCTGTGGTCCAGAAACCAGGGTCTCCCTTTTCCCTATAGAATGGAGAAATATTTCAATTATTGGAATTAATAATTTTTTTTGACTCAATTGAGATTAATAATTAGAGTTACATAAAATTATAAATTAACTAAATTATAAAATCCTAACATATATTTTATAAATAAAATTGAAAATTACGAGTTGAAAAATAAAATTATGAATTTGATATGCTTGTTGACTAATGTATTTACTTTTTTCTTTCAATTAGTGTCTACTAATTGAAAAAAAAGAAATATCATGTGACATATGACATCATATGGGTATCCACCATGCATGTTCGAAGTATTGTGTTCATTCATTCATATCCTTTGACAAAATATGTGACCCAACCGAGAGAATAAAAATATCATTATCATAGCTTTTTTTTCTAAAGTATATAGGCTTTAAATGTAAGGTCTCACAACTCACAAGATTTGAAAGAACAGTTTCATGGATTTGAACAGTTGATTTCTGGTACAAGAGAAATCCTATATGGGCCGGAACTAATGAGAAACATAGATAGTGAAAGTGGAAATCCTTGTCACTTATTTTTCATGTGAAACGAAACAAGAGAAAGAAACGTAGCAAAGGACCAATTGACCATTGAAATTAGCCTAAATTGGACCCATCATTTTTTGAAACATAGAAAAGGTGGTAATGACCCAAATCAGCATTCCAAATTCCATCATACTACAAGGTATACATACATTAGTGACTAGGAATAAGGTCTTCCTTAAAGTTAAATAACTATATTGAAATTAATTGCATATACCCTCAACCTAAAATGTAGGTTTTAGATTTCATTTCAAATCAAATCACTTTCTTACTTTTTCATGTCCCCCACCCTCAATTAATCATTAACACAAAAATATAAAATATAAATTATTGACCCACTATAAGAAACAAACTGGTAAGTGTAAGTGATCATAAATCTACATTTAACAAAAAAATGTTACACATCAATACCAAGTAGTTTTGTTAGTTGATGTTAACCTAAATTGATAAATATTTTTTTATTCATTCGTTTATTTTTGTGAGACTACATAAGTAGTATTGAGAGTATATCAAATTATATGAGTTTTACAATGAAATAGTAAGAGGATAAAATCTTGATCACATAATTATATATATATAATCGTGATTAAGAGTTATTTAAATAACACATGATCACTTAAAAAAGTCACATGACTTTTTATTCTAATTTTAATCATCTATATATGGTTATGTAGTCAATATTTAGTTCTCTCACCATAAAACTCATTTTCATTTGATATGTTTCCAAAGTAAACAAATAAAGTGAATGTACATCGGCCTCCAATAGATTATCAAAAATTAAAATTTGATAAAAATGAATAAACACGAAAAATTAGATGAACGCCTACCAACAATAACAATTAAAAGGTCTAAACATTAATAAAAAAAAAAAACAAACAAATAATCAATAATTAAAATAAAGGTCCAATAACATAAACTTTTACATTTAACTTAAATCTAACTAAATCGAACTTGATCTACGAGAAACTTTTCTTTTGAAGTCCAAAACATAAAGCATGTTTGACTTGTGTCCTACGAGAACCGGTAAAGAAATTAACTTAATTCTAATTTCGGATACGATTAGCATTTCGCAGCAAAAGGTGGAATGGGCCCAGATGTTCATTTCGTTGTCTTAATTTAATTGGGCCACACTAACAGCCCACGAATCGTGGGAAAATATACAAGCGGGCCCAATATAAAATAGATCCACTACTTGGATACATAGGTGGCAGAACATGTATATAGACGTATTGAAAGGAAAAAAAAAAAAAGAACATTGAACACTTAGTTGGGTTACAACCACAAAAATGTAGGATAAAATAAGAGGAGATTTCTCCTTTCTTTGCACATATTCTATAAAATCTCTCAAAATTCAATATTTTTGTCAATTTTAATCTTCTTTATATTAAACAATTTAGATGGAATTTGTCATGATTGATCAATTAAGAGATGTAATGCTATCAGAGGTGTAAAACAAAATTTAGATTAATAATTTACGTCTGTTAATTAACTAATTCAACAGCGTAAAAAAAATACTGAAAAAATTACAGGTTAGTATTTATCCCTCTTTATTTAATTTGGGCAAATTCCATCTAAATCATATAATTTTAAAAAGAAAAAAAAATTGGTGTTTTTAAAAAAGATAGGGGGTGAGAGTAGGTGGGGACATGAGGTTCCAATTTTTGGTCTCAATGAATTGACTTATGATGATTAATAAATGCGCTCATTCTATTGAATTTTTTTCCATTTCATTTGCCAGAAGAACAAAAGAATAATATTTAATAGATTTAATTTACCTAAAATAAAAAATAAATAAAATAAATAAATTAATAGTTAATATTATAATCACTTATAAATAGTCATGTATATGTACATATTACGGATCATTTATTTAATTCTTAATAATTTAATATTATTCACTTTACTTTTTAAAATAAATTACTTATTATAAATGAGCCAAATAGGCATGTTATATGTATACTCCCTCCATTTCATAGAAAACGTCGTCTTTAATTTTTTTTACAAAAATTAAAAAAAGAATATAAATAAATGATAGTTTTTTTTTTCAAAGTTATCTATATCACTATTATTAACAATTTCCATAATTATGTATAGTAAAATATAATAAGATTAAAGTATGGCAAACAATATTAACTTTTGTTCCTACTTAGGTTTAAATTTGTTTTCTCAATTTTATAAATGTTAAGATTTTTAAACGGTTCTTTTGAAAAATAACTATTTAGTTATGATAAAATTATTTAATATTAAAAGCTCAACATATAGTATATTAAGTAGTCTTGTATATTTTACCTATCTTTTGCAATAATTGCAGTTGAATTTCGAAAGAAAAAAAAATTATTTTATCACGATAATATTATAGTAATATGGAAAATGATTTTTTTTCTTCTGAAATACATGAAATATATTTGAATAATAAATAATAGGCAAAAATATATAATAGTTATTTAATATTAATTTATTTTTTATTTAAATTATTTAAGTTTTGTTTTTATTGTAGTTTACATTCAATTAGCACCATAGGTTTAAGTTATATTAAGTTAAATATTAATTATTTAATTTTGATAATATTTTTTAAAATTATAATTTTAAAATATTAAAATATAAAGATCTAATTGGAACATCATAATAAGTTAATTATCTAAATTTTTTTATAAATGAAGAAAATTAACAATATTAATTGTGTGAATAGACTTTTCAAACATTTTAAATGTTACGAGGACCATCTTTAATCTTATCTTCTTCATGAAAGTTACACTCATTATTCTCCATATTAATTGTTAGTCTAATCCATCATTTCCAAGTTCAACTTTTTCTTGTTTTTAATTGTTCTTGTTGTGTTCTTGAAAAAATTATTTGAAAAATTAAATTTAATCATGGAAAGATTCTTTTAGAATCTTCACCCTAGGATCACATCATTTTCTTTTAATTTTTAGAATCTTCTTTTTTTTTAACGTATTTTTATAATCTTTTTAAAAAAGAAAATTAATTCATACAATCAAGCATTTATAGTTACTTAATAAATGATTATCAACCAAACATATACTCTCTTATTATTATTATTATTATAAGAAAAAAAGTGAATTTAAAATTTTGGTAATTATTAATTAAAAAAATTATGTTTTATCTATTTAATATGAATATTGTCAATATATTATTATTTTGATAGTTGAATGTTTGTTATTCGAATAGACAAACAAAGTAGTAAATTTAGATTGTATTTTATTTGAAGTCTAAAAAATTAATTATATTTAATTAGTTTGTTAAAATATAATTATTTTATTTATAACGGTGGCCGAAGAAAATATATCATTAAAATTATACATATTCTATATATTAACTAGCTATATACTCAAAGTCAAACAAAGTAAACTAGCTAGAACTTAAAAGTCAAACATTCAGACTTTATATGTTGTGATGTTCCATACATTTTCCAAACGAATACAAAAGAACCGAGTAGGTGAACAAAGCCATAGCTGTGACATGTAAAATGTTCTACCAATTAAGTGACCAGAATCAAATGGTCGAGGTTAAAACAACAAGGTAGGTATGCATCATCTAAGAGTGAAACATTTACGTAAATCGAGTTAGAGTATTGAATGTGACCATCACATATATAGTTTGTACCAAATAAAAAAAAAAATGCATGTGTCATGTGACCACCACCTTGAAAATGTGCGCTTGCAGTGTCATGCATGTCCAATTGCAGTATGGGCCACTGAATTAGTAGTAAGTGGGCGTGTGAATTCAATCCTCTCACTCTACTACTTATATATATATAATATATTTTGTCAAAATACACACAATTCAATAATATTAACATTAAATGATTTGAGACAAATTTTTAACCATTTTCACACCGTTACAAAAGTCACTCCAACACATGGACTTTTAGTATCACATAATTGGTTCAATGTAATAGTGAATCACACTTCCCTAAAATATAGCTATTTCTTTTTTTAATTATCTCGTTTCTAGAGCAATAACTTTGTAATTAGAGTTTGACGGAATTACAAATGACTTGCACCAGAGTTCCACGGAAAATAGATAAAATTTAGTAAAAAATAATTCTAGTTATAATTACAAATGTTGTAGTGTTTATTTTTTAACAGAATTATTTATAGTAGTAAATTTTGCTTTTTCTTATCGATGATTTGCATTAGAAAGATAACAATGTGTAAAAGTAAAATATTTGATCATATTTTGGTTGACATACATAGGAGAGTCAAGGATTAATATTTATAGGTCTTATCTTGTAATAATAAACATTTTTTTAGAATAACCTCATTTGTCTAATTGTTGGAGACTATCAATTCGACAACCTATTTTATTTTCCATGTTATCAATTTACGCTGTTATTTTAGCTTTTTTTCAGTGGTATACATAAAAGTGGTCAAGGACAACAAGTAAAAACTCGAGTTAATGTTTAAATTAAATAACTGTAGTGGAACTCAAAATTATAGTTTTCTCAAGAAATAACATTTAATAGTTTTTATTTAAAAATAAATAAAAAGTGTATAATATTACAATTTTATATATAAATATAATAACAGAAAAATAAAGAAAAATATATCGAATCATTAAATAATTGTTCTTGGTACATCAAACTATATATGAAGTTTATATAGTCAACGAGTAACAATTTAGTAACATTGTTTTTTTTTACATGTATAACTAATTAATAAGTCTAATATTATTTGGTAAATTGAAATGTGTTTACTGTACTTTTAGCTTCAAAATTACAAAAAAAGAAATGTCAAAAATACATCGACTATAATGGATATAAAATATCAAAATCAATCTACTAAAAAAATATTTAACCATTCATGGTTTTTTTTCTATGGATATAATCTAAAATGTCAAATAAGACTAGAAATAAACAAATTTTGCTTAACCATTCATTATTTTATGGATAGTAGCCAAAATGTTTATGCTAAAAATAATTAATTTTGTTTAATCACCTATTTTTTTATGGACATAATCTAGTCTATCAATTAGCCGATTTACAAAAGAAAGAAGAATTATACCGCCAATTGTTCTTTGTTCTTCAAAAATCTTGTACAAATATTTGATCTCGATCAACGAATTCAATCAACAAATTTTTTTTTTGAGCTGGTAAGAAGCAACTTCGTTGAGGAGGTTTTACTAAAGAATAATTTCTCAAATTGCAATTGTCCACTATTTTTTTTTTATATCAACTCATTTTAATCGATCTTGATGAATCACTTTAGGGTGAGGGATCGACGGAGGTTGTTGTGATGGTTGTGGTGGGGGAAGATCGATATTTATATATGTCATTTGATGAAATAAAGAAAGAATATAAGAGATTTTGTTTTGAGAAAGAAGAAACTTATGTTGCGAACAAGAAAAGTAATATAGAAAATAATTTTTGCATAATTTTTGTTGGCAAACACATTGTCTTTAATATTAATTGTCTTATGATTTTTTTTTCTTCTTATTATCATGATCATGATGAGATAATTCTTATTTGCTATTTGAGAGGAAAAGAGAATAAATATATAAATGGTTCAAGAATCAAATAGAAAGGAAATGATAAATCAATTAAGCTTCAATAAAAAAATTCTCAAAGAAAGAAGTAGAATAATTATTACTCTGAAAACTATATTTTAATTCTAGATAGAAATCATAAATGAGAGAAAAGTAAAAAATAAAATAAATACTTAATGGTGAGAGAATTGTTCTTGTTACATCAAATGATACATAAAATTTATATAGACAAAAAATTGTTGGAATTCAATTATGAGTGGTTAGTCCCACATTGACCAGGAATGGAGGCTATATTGGATATATAAGGAGAATGACCCATAAACCTAATGCCTTAAGCTTTTGGGCTAAGATGTGGTGTCTAAGTCTCTTATGAATCCTTGTTTAGCCCATTCCGAATGTTGGGCTCCCTCGGACTCCCCAACAAGTGGTATCAGAGCCCGGTTTGGCTTGATGAGGGAGCAAAAAGTGGTCAATAAAGGACTTGGATCAAGTCTAGTGGTGGGAACTCATAATTGAGGGGGAGTGTTGGAATTCAATTATGAGTGGATATATTGGTGGTCAATAAAGGACTTGGATCAAGTCTAGTGGTGGGAACTCATAATTGAGGGGGAGTGTTGGAATTCAATTATGAGTGGATATATTGGATATATAAGGAGAATGACCCATAAACCTAAGATGTGGTGTCTAAATCTCTTATGAATCTTTGTTTAGCCCATTCCGAATGTTGGGCTCCCTCGGACTTCCCAACAAAAATAACAACTAGTTAGTATAACTAATTAATTATTTTATTTTACTTATATAACCAACTAATATATATAACTAGTTAGTATAACTAAATAACTATTGTATTTTTTCTTATATAACTAACTAATATGTTTAATATATAAAATATTTATTTCTCACTAATTATCTAAAAGATCCTAAAATGATATATATATTTTTGGATATTTATATGATCACGAAATGAAAGATATGGTTAAAGCAGTTGGGCTAGGGAAAGGACATGCATGCAAGTAATGGATGTAACTAACTAAGTGAGTGTAGGGCAAAACCGCCACTACGTCACTTAGCTAGCATGCATGCATTGGGTCGGGGAAGTTGAGGTTAATTATGTTGTTGGTGTCATAAATTAAGGAAATACAAAACCGTAAGTATGGATCATGTGTCCCCACTATTAATCATCCAGGTAGAATGTGGTGGCTGTGCTATGCTATTGCTGTGTTTTATCAATGTGGGCAAAAGCTAGCTGGATTATTGAAGAATTATCCATGTATTATCATGCTTCCAAATTCATTTAACATCTTAGTACCCACCCTTTTGAAAATTAGCAATTTAAGAATTTACAATCATAAGAAATAACGGATATATCTTTAAAGATAGAGGTGTCCATACTCTTTATCTTGGTTATTTATTTTACAAGTTAACTATTGTTTGTGATTGTTTGATGTTCTGATTCATTTTGTTAACATTACAATATATACTATTAGATACATATTTTCTTTCTATTATAGATTAGATTTTAGTCACTAATACTTTATACTTACAATATCATATCAGTTACATGAAAATATACTAATTGATTAATTATTAACTTCTAATAGTATAGTCTAGAGATAAAAAGTTATATATTGAATTTGAATGTTGCGGGTTTGATCTTCATGAGGATTATTAAAGGGAAATAGAATTGCATTTATTTGTAGGTATCTAATGAGTCTTAAGGACATGTATAAGTTATTAATTGAAATTTCTATCCTTAGTTGGGTTAGAAACTAGGATAAGATATGAAGTCGTTTACTCAATTATTCTTATAAAATATAATTTGAAATATAATAAAATATAATCTAAAATATAAAATAATCAAATAAATAAAATTTGATATTAAACTTATAGATAAAAAATTAATAATTAATTTAAAAAATGTTTATGATTTTACATAAGAGTAGTTTTGTTTTTTATATAATTTAATAAATTAGTATTCACAATTATAAAAATATAAAAGTTAATTGAAATTTTAAAATAAATATAATTTGTTTACAAGGTATTCTTGCCATTTAGATATAATATATATCATATCTTTATTTACATTCTAACAAATAAAATATAACTATTTGATTATTCATGATTTTATTTTTAAAATTTAAATTGTTTATTTAGTAGTGTCAATGGATAGTTTTAATATAAAAATATTTCATTAATTATTTAATTTTTTTTGTTAATTTATAATATTTAAAATATAATAAGTTAATTAAAAAACTAATATATAATTTTTCACAATGATAATTTTGTTATTTAAATATAATATATATTATATCGTATCATAATGAAATGTGTATCAAATATATGACAAAATAAAATGTTATCACGTTAATTATTATGTGTGTATGATATGATAATATTTATCCTGTCACTATCATATTATATCCTTATTCAATTTTATTTATTTTTATCATGTGCATCAAACAGATCATAAATTTTTTCCTACTTTATATTATAATATTATTTTTTAATCGGTTTAAATTTATTATATACAAAAATTTATTGTAATTATTGTATTTAGTCACCATTTAGACTATATGGGAAAGGTGCAATTGACAGGACTCATGAGAATAAGCTTGTTACTAATTGCACCGTCGCCATTTGATTAATTAACATCCGAGTCACAGATCCATCAAAAAACTAAGAACATCCGAGTCATAACGCACTATTCTAATTATTGTGGACACAAATAATTATATGACTAAAAATAAAAATAATTATAGATTCTCGTTAACAAACATATTTAAAATATTCATTAGAAAAAAAAAATAACTTTTTTACATAAAAAATAAATAAATTAAACTTTAAAAAAAAACTTAAAAACACAATTTAAATACACTTCCAATATATTTTTTTAAATAATTATTAAGTGTCATTTCAAATGATAGTGTCCTTTTAAATGACATTTGTTGTAGTTATATTATCAAACAGTGAGGTTGACATTAATGCATGATATTGATTTGATGGATTTATCTGGGTTTGTCTTGTGTAGTTTCCATGAGTAATTGAATAACAATGATACTACGTCCATCATTTTTTAATATAAAATTCTCTTATAAAATATATATTTCTTTTATTTTTTACTTTTATAAAATATAATGAAAATTTTATTATGTATCCAGACTTATACTTCTGTCCTATATTTTATTAAAACTATCATTTTATCTTCTTTTTTTTCAAAAAAATAAATTTTCTCTACTCCACTAAACTCAATTGGATATTCGGAAATTTTAAAACAAATAAGTTTTTCAGAACTCATGTATATCACAAATTTTGAATTTTGTTATCATAAATTTCTTTTTCGATACACAAATGTATTGTATAAAATTTAAACTTCGTGCACCAGAAAATAAAATATAAAAAATTCGATATACAAATATGTTTAAGTAGGATTTAGAGTTTAAATCCTAAACTCTAAACTTTGTGTACCGAAAAATTTAAAATAAATTTTCTAGTACATAAATGTATTTTAGTAAAATTTAGAGTTTAAAACCTAAACTTTGTGTACTGAAAAAACTTTTTTAAATTTTACACAAATGTATTTTAGAAGATTTAAAATTTGTGTCCCCAAAAATTTAGAGAAAAATTTTCAGTAATCAAATATCTTTCAATTTTTATTTATTTAGTAGGGTCAATAGATAGTTTTAAATATAAAATTATTTTATTATTTATTTAACTTTTTAGTATTTTTTGTTAATTTATAATATTTAAAATATAATAATTTAATTTTAATAAAAAACTGATATATAATTGTTCACAATGGTAATTTTATTATTTAAATATATATTTTTTATATTAAAATAGATGATAAATTTCATTATAATTAATTCACTGTGAGGTCTCGGATCATATGATGTTATGATGAAATAAAATATATTTTTTTACTCTAAAATAAAATTTCGTTGTCCTATTAGTTAACATATATATCAAACAAATGACGTGATAATATTTACCATATCATTATACTATATTTATCCAAATTTATATAGTATCTTGCATAGCATAGGAGCTCTTAGAGATTAATGTATTAATACATTTAACTGTAGGGTAATTGGTTCTAAAGTTACACGAAGATAAATAGTGAAAAAGTTGACCAAAATAAAACTTGGAGTGTATCTCATTGTGGCTGTGGTTGGGATTTTGGGACTGATCCATTCATGGTGTGGGACTTAATTTGATTTAAAAATGGGAGACAAATGTACGACGATGATTAGATTGATTTTTCTCTTTTACGCACAAAAGTCTCCTTTGTGTTTGTGATTGAAAATAATAACCTTTTGTTTTAAATATGACAAGGTCACTAGATTAATTAGGATAGGATCTGTGTTTGGTTAATTAGTGGAAATAATAATACACTTCGATCTAATCCGGTTGTTAGCTTGTTTGCTTCACCTTATCAATTCTTTATATATATGTGTGGTGATACCATTTCTAGCTTCATATTCAGTGTCACTACTTTAATTAATTTCCATCTATTCGTTGATTAAAGAATGATAATAGGACACATACAACAAACACTTAATCAATCCTTTTTTAAGGAATTAAATTAAATAAGAACTTAGGAAGAAATGTCTTCCTGGAATAAATAAAGTATGGATCAAAAAATAACTTTTTAGTATATTATTTGAGGGATGGAGAGAATTGATGAATGAAGATGTACTCCATTGACATGATTTCACACGCTCATTAAAGTATTATGAATGCTATTCAATATTTGATTTTAATTTGTTTTAACATTTTTATTTTTTTACTAACAAATTTATCAATAACATTTCACGTAATATTATAAATATGTTAAAGTAACAAAACTAACAATAGACGAATCTATTAGATTGAAATAATCAAATCAATTGAAAAATGACATGATTATTGATCTTTTGTTACTATTTTATCCTAACATTTTTTCTATAAAAAGCAAACAAGTAACATTGAATTTTACCATATAAATTTTGAAACCCCAACCATCCATCCTATTGTGAAAGTATATACTTTACATGCCATAACTTTGAAAAATTGCATTTTTTTTTCTTCTTAAATACACTTTTAATTTCTATTTTGTCTAAAATAAATTTTTTTACTTCTAAAATCAATTTTTTGGTTCACTACTAACTAACTCATTTATTTTATTTAAATATTTAAAAATTGTTTATCTTATCTTATTTTTTATTATTATTTAATGTTTATTTTTTTATATATAAAAAATTTAAAAATAAAATAAAATAAAATTATAAAATACTTTAAAATTATTTATTTATCCAACAATAATTAAAACATTAAAATATTTAAAATTTTAATTATTATAAAAAATTAAATGAGATATAATATTAAAATACTTAAAAGAAAATTTTAACTTCTCTATATAAATACTTCAACATTTTAAATTATTAAAAAAAGTTAAATAAATATTTAAAAATATTTTAATATACATAAATAAAATAAAATAAAATAATTTTTAATATTTCATATAAAAATAAAATTAATAACAAAATAAAATTAATGGGAATATCATATCATCAAAATTAATGGATAACTAAAAAAATCCCAAAAACTAGTTAATAGGAGATCAAAATATCGATTTTAGAAATGAAAAACTATAAATTTGTCTTATGCAAAATAGAGAGACCAATGGTGTATTTAAGTTTTTTTTTTTTACATTCTAGATGTTTTTTTTCACCTTTAGTCTAACAAGTTCAAAATTTAAAAATACTCTCATATTTTACAACTTTGAGTCATGATTTTTAATTTGTCACTGACACATCACTCTATATAACATGTCATTTTGAATAATGCAAAAAAGGACGGATAATGATAAATGACTTTTTTATTAGGATGAATATTTTTTATTTTATTTTAAAGAGTCTAACAGTAAAATTTACATATATTAAAATGTTGAGAAAACAAATATATCGGGAGCATTTGATTTGTTGTTGGCCCTGCACTTCTCAAACTCTTCAACAAAAGGTATTAGAGCAATGGTCTGACTTGGTAGGAAAGCAATAATGGATATGGTGTTGGATCCTCGTATCGAAAGTATTTCTGAAGATGTAGTTAAAAGCAGGTGTTGGTGGTAATAACGACGATACAAGTATATGATGCAGTAGACTCGCACTTGAGGGGAAAATTTTTGGGCTTCAAGTGTGAGTAGTTAAGTTGCATAATGACTAACAATTAGTAAAATGTAGGATATATCAGAGTGGTGATCCATATACCTAACGACTTAAGGTTTTGGGTTGAGATATGGATTTAAAGTCTCTTATGGTCCTCAAACATTTGACCCTGTGCTGCTATCGACACTCTCTTAGACTCTCCATATAAGTGGTAATCGAGGTAATGGTTCGGTTTAGTGGGGGAGTAGAAGTGGATCCTGATGTTAGATATTTGTATCAAAGTCTTCTTGGCGGCATAATCGATAAGCAAGTTTTGTTGGTAATAACGGCGGTGCAAATGTATAAGATGTGAGAGACTCACATTTAATGGAGAGATTGTTGGATTCAAGTGTGAGTGGTTAAGTCTCATATCAATTATGAATGAGCTAAATGTTAGATATATAAGAGATACTGACTCATATAGTCGATTCCTTAAGATTTTGAGTGAATATGCGGTGTCAATGTCTCTTAGAGATCTTGGACGTTTAGTCTATTGTTGCTTTCGCGCCTCTGGTCTTTCCAATAAGTTGTATCAAAGTTTTATCATTACAATTTGCACTGGTCAATAACAATTTAAACTTGTATTTGATTATTTTCTCTTATATTATTGTGTTAGAGTGTTGTGAGATGTAATTTAAGTATATAATTTTAACAGTGTTATTATCTGGTTATCATTATACAACAGTTTGATTTTCTGTGAGAATTTAGAATTTCCACGTTATTTTGTTGCAATTGTGTTTCTTTATTTTCTCAATAACATGAATTATATTTACGCAACTAATGATGAATAATTAATTAACACTAAATGCTTCTTAATTTTTTTTTTCAAAAAAATTAGAAAGTTCAAATATAAAATTAGTTTTTTAACATAGTAAGTGTTGGAAGGTATCCACGAATTATTAATGGGAAGTTTGTCAAAGTGTTAGATACTAGGTTATATTAGCACAAATATAAGATGAAAAGAATAAATCCAAGAAAAATAAATAGTATAAAGATAAAATAATAGTAATGAATAAAATGTTAATTGAATATTATTTGTAGTTGGTGGGGTGGTGTCAGATTGTGTTTTTCAAGTTAGTTGTGGTAAAAAATGTAGGTGACGTTAGTTTTGCATGCGAGGCAGTGACATTGTGACACCTACATATGCAAGAGAGTGACATTTTTCATTAGAAAGTGACTTACACTCTCACTTCTATATTCATTTCGTTTATTTACTTTTTTTGGTTATACCCACTTTTGTTTTATTGAATTTCTTAAATATTATTTATCGTCTCTCTGCCGACGCAGTGAAGTGGAAGTGAGTTTGTTGGGCCTCATTCTAGAGCTGATGTTTGTTGATGTGTATACTTGTTTTACTTCTCTATCTCTATTTATAAACGTTTTTTTGTTTTTTTAACATTTATTAATAAATATAAAAAATATGTTTAATGTGTTTATTTTTTATGTACATATTTTTAAAATGCTTTTTAAATTTAAATGTATTTAATTTGTTTTTTATTTTTAAAGATAAATTATTATAATTAATAAGGGATATATTTTAAAAAATAGCAATAAATATATTTAGTAATTAACGATTAAGGGAGTATGTTTATTATCGCAATTAACATTTGAGTTAGTGATTTTGTAAAGACCACACATTGTAATTTTTGTAAAATAATAATGATTTATCATGATTTTGACAAACTCGTATCATATCAAAGATGGACCTCATTTGGAATCTTTTTTCAAGGATTTGTGTGTCATAATTAATAGACGTGAAAATTTTGGTTAATTCGCCCTCATTATGGTATGCTCTGACATCAACTTGTCGAAAACGTACGAAACAACTTAGGTAAATAGGTTGAAACTCTCATCTTGTTCGCGTCTCTTATTAGTTAGTGGACTGACGGTTTACCTTTTTGATAATCAACCATAATCAAAGAGAGTGTATTGATTTTTAAGGAAGTTAGATTGTCGAAATAAAAACAATACTTCAAAATTATTCCATTAAAACTAACATAATCCAACAATTATTACACACATAATAAGTCTATGTTTGGTATCACAATGGAATTGTCGGAATCGCAGTGAACTACTATAATTTTGCAAAAGCTACAATTTGTAGCTTTTGCAAAATTACGATGATATACCTTGATTTTGACAATCCTGATAACATGCACTAAAAAAAAGGACTAATTTGATTGGTAAGATCTAATCATCTAAAACATCAATTCATGCCACTTAAAATAATAGGTTAAACGGGTTGGTCAAACGATCCCAAACCACCTTCTCATCCCTAGTCATAATTTTTTATTGTCTGGTCCCCTCACTCGAAAAACACTTATCCTGAAAAATAATATCAATTTATTGGGAAATATAATATAGTAGTATGACATTTTATGGGTTTAAATATTTTTAATACACTTAGAAATTACAGTATGAAAATAAAAAATAAAGAGAAAATGGAAATGATCTTAATTCACTTGTAGGTATTATGGCAACGAGGTAAGTTAAGATCCCCTCCATTTTCTTCTTTCTCTATTTTTTCCATTATTAAAATTTTGAGAATATAAAATGTAATAATGTGATATTTCGTAGACTCAAATATTTTTCATCTCAAAATTCTTTAAAATTATAGTAATTAAGAGAATAAATGGAGAGAGAAAATTGAAATAATATTGACTCCAACGAGTTGAGGTCGCGTACTGGTTTTGCCTCCCCATTTCACCCACAAGGAAAAGTCCACCTATACATTCGTTCTTTGGTGAAGTTGAAATTTAGATCTCCATCACCACTCTCAACCCCCATCCATCGTATATAAAAAATAAAAATTTAAAATTTATATTAATTAATTAATATAATAAAATACTAGTAATAATTATTAAACAATAACCCTCTTTTTAAAAAAATATAAATATATCCTATTTTAAAATTTACATACTAATCTACATTATGGTTGAAACTAGTTGAAGGGTGTCAATTGGAAAGATAACATATTAGTATACATATTTCAACCTTTTATTTTTATTTTTTATTTCTTTTATGTTATCTAATTAAGGTCGTCTAAATAGTACTCCATATTAAAATTGAAATTAAAATTGAAATAAATGATTAAAAAGATAGTTAAAAAAATGAGGCTATGTTAAATAATTGATCATAAAATTATTCAAATATTGCTAACAACTCTAATTGACCTTTGTAATATTTTTTTGTTGTATATCAAATGACAACCTTCTTATACTTTTTGGAAAAAGATAAAAATAAAATCCACAATGCATCATGGTATATAAATTTTAAAATCCGTATATCGGAATTTTTTTTCTTAAAAATGCATTATATTAAAATAGAAATTGTTGAAACACTTAATAATAGTCTAAATATATATAATTTATACTTTAAAATTATAAAAAGTATAATTTTCTATTTTTTTTCTTAACAAGTAACTTGCATGAACCCAAAACCCTGATTTAATTATTATCGGCCATACTTAGAAATTGCATAGAAATCAATTTGTTTGTACGCGGAAGCTTTACTTTTCAGTAACCAACATACGGTTTATTTATTCTTTAGGCCACACAAATGTAGAATCCAATGTAAAAGGGCAGGGTTTTCAATGTGGATTGTTTGGCTACTCAAGGAAACTATTGTAACGTACTTTTGTACAATTTGCAGATTAAATATATGGACGTCGATACCCTTCTATTGGAATCCAAAACCACCCATCAATTTAACACACTTATCAAAAATATTTGTTCAAATTATTAATAAGTTTCACTTAAAAATCAACCGTTAAAAATAAGATGGGAATTTTTTTTTGTCATTCTCTTAAAAATCCAGTTAAGGTTAAGATGGGAAATTTATTTTAATCGCTTTCCCATTCATTCATGTAGTTTACTCTTGCTCAGGTGGCTTTTTATAATCTCTAGTCTTTGTCAAATATATATATATCTTTTGGAGCAATTGTCAAATAATTTTTTTTCGAGAAAGCGATACTGGTTTGAATATTGGCATTCGTCGAAAAGAAAAAAAAAAAAAAAGGAAAATATTATAAAAATAATACAATGGGAAAATGAATTGTATATGTACAACCCATATTACACATAGTATTTCCCTATATATTTGTTTGACTCAATCTTTTTAATCATTGTTTGTCGTTTGGGGGAAATTAGAACGAAAAAAATTTGTAACGTAGTTTGTTTTAAAATTAAGGTAAAATACATTCACGATTCGTCTATTTAATATAGATAATAATTTAATAATAATAATAATAATTTATTTAATTTTAAGTAATAATTTGATTATTTATATTTTAAAATATTAATAATTTTATTTTTTTCTTTTTATATATAAACATACAATATTCATCATCATTTTCAAATAAAATCCATAAAATTAATTATCATTATTATCTTCAACAAAATTCACATTTTTATCAAAATTATAACTCAAATATTTAAATAAATCATATTTTTGTATCCAACAACAATATCAAATTCATCAAATAAAAACTCACATTTGTTGTTAAGAAAAATATATTCTCTTGATGATTTGGAAATCAAATCTTAAAGTGTGAGTTTTTTATTTGATATTGTTGTCGTTAAAGTTGAAAATATGAGTTTATTTAAAATTTCAATTTATATATTCAGTGAATATATGAATTTTTTAGATTTCGTTTGAAGATTAGATGAATTTTATAAATTTCTATAAATTAAAAAGGATAAGACATATTTAAAGATATAAATTATTAAATTGTTAATTAAAATTAAATAGATAATCAAATATTTTTTTTTGAATTGTTGTCTAAAATTAAATTAAGAGAGTGAGATATATTTTTTTCTAAAATTAAATAAATAATGACATACCAACAATGCTTACTATAAATTAAAATAGATACTAGAATATATACATTTGATATGTGAAAAGTATAATTTGAGAAAAGAAATTCCCACCAGCAATTGCAAACTGCAAGTTATCATAACATTATCAATAAGATGCACGAAATTTAAAAAATGTATGACACATTGACATCTAAGCTAAGACGATGACCATTGGATGACCCTACAATTTTATTATTTGGTTGGTATTTTGCAAAACTGTAAGATATAACATTATTATACTAGATGAAACTTTTATGATTTGATAAAGTATCGTTTTCATGGATTAGATTAACAGCATTTGCAAAAATATATAATTTAGGAAAGACACACACATAATATATACAATCTCATAATAAATTACTATTGTGTTGACTCTTACTTAACACTAAGTTCTTAATGTTTGTATATAAGAACAGATATAGCGTTAAATCGGGCCAAGTAAAGTAGGTGAAAACCTTTTTGTTTTAATTATAATAAAAAACAAAAACAACTTATTTTTCAACAAAAAAAGATATTTTTAAATTGTCTGTTGGGTTTTGTGGATTAGTTGTCTCACCGAACAAACAATGTCGAAAGCGCATCGCATTGGGCTGGTTTATATAATTTTAACTATTGGCTTATTTATTATGAAAACATATTATGCATATATTTTGACAATAAAAGCAAGTAGAAAATTCATACTTAGATAATCTCTATTACTATGATCTCCTTCCACTTCTCTTAATCATGTTTCTTCTTCTTCCAACACTAGCATGCATGTTATTTATGATGGAGAGGATACTATATCTATTTACATGATCAAGTTTACCTTAGAATAAATAGTCAATATTTTTATGTGGTAAATTTTTTTTTTAATTGGTAACAAGCTCGTAATTGTTAATAAATTTATTCAATAATGAATCTTCAAGAATATATATTTGTTGAAAAATTGTAATCATTTAAATATTAATTTTTAACAAATTGATTATTATCACAGTTATAAGAAAAAATAATAGTTTTAAATCTTGATTATCGATCATTATAATAAAAATTTATTTAATTCATTAAAATGCTAGCATTAATAATATATCATTCTTTTAATAGAAAATATATTTTATATCAATAGTTGAATGTTTGACATTTGAATAATTCAAAAAAATTAAATTATATTTTACTATAAATTAATTATACTTAATTAATTTTTTTAATAATTATGAAATTAATTAGTTTTTAATTATGTCTTTTAAAAATAGTATTAAACAAAAATATAAAGGTGATTATTAGATTATTTATTGATCTAAGTTTAAAGACCCGGTATATTTTTTATTTCTTCAAGGTCGAAATAAATTTAATAATAATGACATGAAGGAGTGTATATATATATATATATATATATATATTATATTAAAAGATATTAATCAATTATTAAATACAAACATGTACGTATATGAATACCTGTCTCTCCTTGCACGAAATGAATGCCTCTGGTCCAGTACACTATTTCCCTTTCCCATCCTGCTTGTTTGGACCCCCTACTGACTCAAGTGAAAAATACAAAATTAACTAGCCAAAAAATATTACTAGTATTTTAAGGGTAATGATAATAACTAAATGAATACTAGTTAATTTCAATCCCTTTCTCAAATAAAATATTGAATTACAGTTTTATCTCATTTTTTATTTATTAAAAGCTACACTCTTATCACTTGAGAATATAAATATTTAGAGTAAATTACACGCCTCTTGTTTGAGGGATATTTGAATTATATTATCCTCCTTCAAGAAATAATTAAGTATACACGACACCTTAATACATTTCAAACATAAGCATTTTTTTTAATGAAAAAATATAAACAAATATTTTAAAATTAGCAAATAACTTAAAACAAATAAATACACATGTTTGTTTTTTTATATTTTAATTATGGGTAGATTTAATAAACATATCTCTTTATAAATTAATTTGAGACTTTATATTTACATTCAACTCAAATTTGACAAATTTTAATATCATATTATTTCATTGATCAGTCTCAGAATAATCGTCATAAATTAGTAAAATTATCATTTTATCTATTTTATTTATTATTTTTATTTTTTATGAAACAATCAAATACAATAAATACCGCGAGACGAATAAAGTAATTTTTATCATAAAATTGAAAAATATATTTTTTTATAAATTTTTGTTTGAGACTTTTTATTTTATTTTAAGTGGAACTTTTATTTTTCTACATGTCTATTTCCCTTCTAAATATGAGGTCAAGGTGAGTACTTTTTTATAGCACACCCTTTCCAAAAATAGATATACTTCATACGGTACAAGATGAATTGATAATTGGTCACCTAAAAAAGTTAATCGTGCTTAAATACGTAACACTAGAGTTTAAGCTTGGAAATATTACAAAAAGGGGTATGTGTGAGTAGAGTAAACTTTGTCAAAAAAAATGAGTAGAGTAACCTGATTGATTTTTTGAGTTTATAATAACTGGACGTTGATATAATGTCAAGTAGTGGCAGCACTTATTCAATTCAAAAGCCGCCAACTCATATGCAAGCTAGGTACCAAATACACATGAGCTGTATTTTATTTTATAGGCTATAGACTATTATAATATAATATGGATTTAAGTGGTTAATAAATTTCAGATAAAAATATATTATTCAACAAAATTTGAATTTAAATAATTATTTTTTTAATTAAATTTTATTTATCAACTGATTAAACTCTAAATTATTAAAATTTTATTTTGCTTAGAAGTAAGTTAAAATAAAAAATGAAATTGTAGTGGCAATGTGGTCCAATAGAAAGTCTTAGTAATCACGCTTGTCTCAATCTGCAAATACAAATTAATTAATCCTAAATTTATATTTTTCTAGAACCTGTTATTTATGATAAGAGAAAACAAAATGATGCCTTTTTTCCTTTCCCATGAACGGGTACAGCTAGCTCACACATAAATTCTGCCACAAGCTTTCACCAACGGAACGGGTCTTCCTCGCTCTTTCATTCCAATTGCATTTACAGCCTATACTTATTAGTCAGCATAAATTTGTTTTGTTTTTATGTTTTTTTGACCATGTAATTAATTAGGTAGCGTCTAATAAATACTACTCCAGTATCTTTTTTTTAACCATTAGTCACTTTTGTTTTTAGATCTAATAAATAACTTAGGACAACAGAAATATTAGTGTTAAATTTTAATTTTATTTTATAAAAAAATGAACAAGACATAATTAATTAGATTTAATAGACATGTACTGTGAGTTGTAAAAAGTTTTATATTTACAAATACGAGTAATTGACTATAATTATTGATTGATAAAAATTAAAATTAAAATCATGCTAAATTTAGTTTATATTAACGATACATAAATTTTTCTCTTTAATAATTAATTAAATAATATTAATTGATATAGCTTTCTCTCTACAGTTTTCTTTTATCTATGTATGAAAAACGTTCGACAATGCTTTTAAATTAATTTTTTTTCTTTTATTTTTCTGACTTATTCATTTTTGGATTGAACCGTGCACTTAGATTTGTTTAAATTAATCACAAGTCTAATAATTGTTTGATGGTGAAATGTGAAAACCATTTTTAATTTTAAAGAAAGACTATTTTAATACCATATTTTAAAATTATAAAATATAGTATATATATATATACATAAAAGTTACTAATTACATATGTATATAAAGATGGTATAGTAAAAAGAGTGTATTTGATTGAATAGAATATAAAAAGAGAAGAAAAAAAAGGTAATAAAGTGGGAAAAGGTGATGGCATTTGGAGTTTCGTAGAAGATGTTGCTTTTGATAGAAGCACCTAATTCCCGAATATCTCTCTATTAGTCTTCTTAGCCTAGCTAGCCACACCACCACCACCACTACCATCACTCTCTCTCTCTCTCTCTCTCTTTCTCCGTTCCACCACCGCAAATATCACAATCCCGATCTCTCTCTCTCTCTCTCTCTCTCTCTCTCTCTCTCTCTCTCATTCCTCTCTTCTCTATCCCTAAAACACAAACCATTCCATAATCCATTCTTCCACCACCGAACACAACCTGTTCCATTTTTTTATTAATATTTATTTATTTATTTATTCTCCGGTAAGTCCATTTTACTCTCCACTCAATCGTTCAATGCTCTGTTTCTTTATTTCAATCAACTAAATCATTAGTACAATCTTCAATTTCATTCCATTCATTTACTCATTCCCCAATTTTTCCTTTTATACTTTTTTTTTTCTATAAATTACTAATTTCGTTTATAAATATTTTCAAATTTGGATCTAAATTATTATTTTTTTACATATAAAGACGCCTCGCTGTAAATTTTATTTAATTTTTAATGACTAATTATTATAATTTTTTATTTTCTGAAGATAATATATACATTTTTTTTGGATGATGGTATGAATAAACAGGGGGAGGTGAAGTGGTTAGATCTTGAAGATCGCAGTTAGTGTTAGAGTATAATTGGGTTTAATGTTTATTACTATAGTTCACACTTTGAATGCGTTGATACAAATATAGTAATATAAGGGACCCAATAATAATACTATATGGTTACCTAATTATATGCAATTCCACAATCTGGGCCTTCCCTGTTGCATTTTACTGTTTCCCTTTTCTATTTGTGAGTGTTTGCTTTTCCTACCACCACCGACACTCATTACCAGTGTAGTGGAGTAGTACTAGTAGTAGTGCATGTAATCATTGCTGTTGAAAAATATGGAGGATGATGATTTTATCATATGCTTGAATTATTTTTCTGTTCTTGTTGTAATCATAAATAGCATATGTGGGAATTTGGCTGTGTTGTTAAGTGGTGGAAAATGAAATAAAGAAGCAAAAAAAAAAAATGTTCTTTTTGTTTTGAGTTTTGTTTATTTATATAAGTTTGTTTTTTGTTTTTTACAAGGTCTTTTGTGATTTGTGATGGACCGAAGGTGGCCTTGGAAGAAAAAATCATCTGATAAGGCTGTGCTTGATAAAGTAGCTGCTGAATTGGACTCTGCTGGTGCCTCTAATCAGGCCAATCAGGTATATGTTTAATGTCGTTTCTTATAAGAAAAAGATTGGTTTGAAGTATTTTTCATTTGGATACTAAGTTCTGCTTAGTTTTTATGCTTATGAGTTACGACAATTTCAAGTTTTGAATAATTTCTGGTATTTTTGTTAACATTTCATCTGCTGAGTTTTTTTTTCCTGGTGTGATGGTCTTTTTTTAGTCCCATTTTATGGTTGTTACATTATGAAGCACACTAGATGCGGTTCTATCCATCTCTTCATCTTTGCATGTCCGTGCGTGTAGGAATTGAACTTGGATAGTTAGATTGAAAACTTCACCTGACTAATACTCCATTAGCATTAATCTTGGATTTATTGATTCAGCGATGTGATTTAGTTCATCTATCTTTGTTTTCTAATTCTCTGTGCTGTTGCTGTTGCTGTTGCTTGTGTAAACAGGATGTTTATCAGAAGCCGAACTATGTCCAAATCTCTGTAGAGTCGTATTCACATTTGACGGGTTTGGAGGATCAAGTGAAGACATATGAAGAAAAGGTTCAGACACTCGAGGATGAGATCAATGAATTAAATGAAAAACTGTCAGCAGCAAACTCAGAGATAAACACCAAGGAAACTTTGGTAAAACAACACGCTAAAGTAGCTGAAGAGGCTGTCTCAGGTATGCTGCTTTGATGTAAAAGTTCCTTGTTATATGAAGTGCTTCCTTATTTTTTTTCTTGAAGTTAAAAATTCTATTCAAATTCTGCAGGATGGGAAAAGGCAGAAGCAGAAGCTTTGGCGTTGAAGAACCATCTAGAATCTGTCACTCTTTCAAAGCTCACTGCTGAGGATCAGGCATCACAGTTAGATGGTGCTCTTAAAGAGTGTATGCGACAGATAAGAAACCTGAAGGAAGAACATGAACTGAAAATACAGGAAGTTGCCCTCGCAAAAACCAAGCTATTGGACAAGATTAAGGGTGAGCTTGAGGCTAAGATACAGAACTTTGAACAGGAACTCCTCAGGTCTGCTGCTGATAATGCGGCTCTGTCAAGGTCCTTGCAGGAGCGCTCCAACATGCTAATCAAACTAAGTGAACAAAAAGCTCATGCTGAGGCTGAAATTGAGCATCATAAGAGTAACGTAGAATCATGTGAAAGAGAAATCAATTCACTTAAATATGAGCTTCATGTTATGTCCAAAGAGCTTGAAATTCGCAATGAAGAAAAGAACATGAGTATGAGGTCTGCAGAAGCTGTTAACAAGCAGCATATGGAGGGTGTTAAAAAGATTGCCAAATTAGAGGCAGAGTGCCAAAGGTTACGTGGTCTAGTACGGAAAAAGTTACCTGGTCCTGCTGCGCTCGCACAAATGAAGCTGGAAGTTGAAAATCTTGGCTATGGAGAAACTCGATTAAGGAAGTCTCCTGTCAAACCTGCTAGTTCTTATTTGTCTCCATTGCCTGATTTATCCTTGGAGAATATACAGAAATTCCAGAAAGATAATGAATTTCTTACAGAGCGCTTATTGACAATGGAAGAAGAAACAAAGATGCTGAAAGAAGCTTTGGCAAAACGTAACAGTGAATTGCAGGCTTCAAGGAGTATGTGTGCTAAAACACTTAGCAAACTTCAAATTTTGGAAGCACAAAGTCAGACTTGTAATCAGCAGAAGGGATCTCCGAAATCTACCATCCATATGAACCATGAAAGCATTTACAGTCAAAATTCAGGCTATGCACCTAGCATGCTCTCCATATCTGAAGATGGTAACGATGATACAGGAAGTTGTGCCGATTCTTGGTCTACAGCAATAATATCTGAGCTATCCCAACTCCCAAAAGAAAAGAGTGCTGATGAATTGAGCAAATCTGAAGCCACTAAGAAGTTGGAACTGATGGATGACTTTCTGGAAGTGGAGAAGTTTGCTGGATTATCAAATGATTCTAATGATGACGCCTCAGTGTCATGTACTTCGAACAATAAAACAGAAGAAATTGTGAATGATGTATCAGAAGTCAGTACCAGCAAAGATGATCCCTCAGAGTCTGAAAATAAGGGTGATTTGAATCCATTGCCAAGTCAAGTGTCTCCTGGTGCAGAATCATCAGCACCCACTCCGAGTGGGGTTGATGGCTTATCACCAGCAGAGCTTCAATCAAGAATACTATCAGTTTTTGAGTCCATGGCAAAGGATGCTGATATAGGTAAAATCCTGAAGGATATTAAACATGTTCTTGAAGAAGCACACGAGACTTCCATCCAAGACTCTGTAGCTGTCATTTCTTTTGACGTCACACCTGCTGACATTCCATGTGATAAAAAGGATAGTCCTGAAGATGCTGGTTCAGTCGCAGAAAAAGAACTCATTTCTTCTGAAGATCCTACTAAATATATGCAGATAACTTCAGATATAGAAGCTGCAATTTCTCAAATTCATGACTTTGTATTGTTCCTAGGCAGAGAAGCAATGACAATTCATGATATATCTTCTGACGGGGATGGAATAAGCCAAAAGATGGAGGAGTTCTCTGTTACTTATAATAAAGTTAAATGCCATGATGCTAATTTGCTACAGTTTGTTCTTGATCTGTCTCATGTCTTGGCTAAAACAAGCGAATTCAGATTTAATATATTTGGTTATAAGGGTATGGAAGCTGAAACTAACAGTCCTGATTGCATAGATAAGATTGCTCTGCCTGAAAATAAGTTAGTTCAAGACAATTCGTCAGGAGAGAGATATCAAAATGGCCATTCTCATATTCTTAATACCTGTTCTAATCCTGAGGTTCCCGATGATGGAAATTTGACCTCAAGCTATGAATCAAATTCCACATCACAAAAGTTCTCCGTCGAGGACTTTGAGGAATTGAAATTAGAGAAAGAGAAGGCAATAGGGGATCTGTCAAAATGTTCCGAAAATCTTGAAATGACTAAGTGTCAGCTACAAGAGACTGAACAACTTCTAGCTGAAGTTAAATCACAATTGGCTTCTGCTCATAGGTCAAACAGCTTGGCTGAGACTCAACTAAAATGCATGGCAGAGTCGTACAGATCACTTGAAACACGTGCACAGGAGTTTGAAACTGAGCTCAACCATCTGCGAATGAAGACAGAAACTCTTGAGAATGAACTCAAAGATGAAAAGAGATCTCATGAAGCAGATTTGGCGAAGTACAAGGAGCTAGAAGAACAATTACAAAGGTTAGACATCTATGATCTATCCAATATCAAATAGTTTTTAATTACTGAAATTAGGCATATTCTGCATAATCCAGTCCTGCTTGCATGCCTGATTACAACATTGGTATTCGTGTTTGTTTTAGTAAGAAAATGTTGGATTAATAGTATTGTGGCGTGTATTTAATTCCCTGCTAACATTAACTTACCACACATGTTTTTCAAATATTTTGTCAGCGAAACTGACTATGCCGGTTATGTTTCTAATTCCTTTGTTACTTTGTGTATTAGGAATGAGAGCTCTGCTGCTGATACTGACCTTAAGACTAAAAAGGTAAAGCTCTAATTTCATTCAAATAGATAGCCATGTTGGATTTAATTCTCTTTAAGATCTGGCCTTAATTAAATTATCATAATGTGTATCTCTATCGGGGAATATTTTTTATAGGTAGAAATCTAAGCTTGAATTATTTTCTTTATCATAGGAGAGAGACTTGGCTTCTGCTGCCGAAAAGCTAGCTGAGTGTCAGGAAACCATATATCTTCTTGGCAAGCAGCTAAAATCTCTGCATCCTCATACAGAACCAATGGGATCTCGGTACGGTGAGAGGCCTACGGAGAATGAAGGTTTCGCAGAGCATGAACCTCAGAGCCCAAATTTGCAGGATCTGGATCAGGTGGAGTTGGACGGTGCTAGTTTTGCTTTTATGCAAAGACAGGATGCAGGGTCCCCTTTGCATTTCTCCAACAACTTATATAGTCCATCAGATAATGACTCAAACTTTCAAGCCATATCTCCTGTACAGCATCCAAATCACAAGCCTACAAAGTCAACCTCTTCTTCAGCTTCTTCCACTCCTACACCAGAGAAACATGGCCGAGGTTTTAGTAGATTCTTTTCATCAAAAGGAAAAACCGGTCATTGAGCTTTTGCAGCATAGAGGACCTGTGAGAATTAATGGTTTGACGCAACATAGTAATGGCATTTGGACAGCACCAGGTTGCAAACCCCCTTCATGATTTAATGAAATTGAGCTTATGCGAGGTTTGTGTAGTTAAAGGAGAGGATGCCATGAACGTCGGGTGATGGTATTCTTGTTGTATTTAATGGTTGTACATGGTAACCATATGTTTTATTCTTTTCATTTTCATTGTTTTCCCTGTTTTGTAAACATTGACAATACAGTCTCTGAAATATTACAGGATATGTTAAATATGTTTCATTTTACTAGAATTTATTGTTACCTTCAACAATTGACTATGGTTTTTTTAAAGTTATAACCATTGTCATAACTGACAGATTTCATTAAATAAATTATTACTTTTAAGTATTAATGTGATGTAGATAATATTTATTTTCTTTTATTTCTTACCACCAAATGGTCTAGCTTGAGAAGACCTATACAATTGTGTGTTGCATCCATTTAGTGTTTGACAGAATGGACCCTTTGGTTTATCCATGTTTTTTTTAAACTCTTTGGTGTGCACACTGGAGAAGCCTATGGTCTATTGATGTCTAACGAGTGGGTGAGGGAGATTAATCTATATATGAGATATTTGAGCTTAATTAAATTTGGTTGGCAGTAAGATGCAACTCAAGAGGGATAATGACAGAGTTTGAGACTATTATCTGTGTGTGTAGGAGATTACCTTTTGTTTTCTGCCTATAACTCTCATCTGAAATTTACTTGCTTGACTGAAACAAAAGTTAATACGATGGCTTATAATATAATGTGATAATAAAATCACGTTATTTTAAATTTTATTTTATCATAATGTAATTTTCATTGCTTTAAAATAATTTTGTTATAATTTTTGTCGGGCCCAGTTTTGCTATATTTTAAAGCTATGTTTGAAAAAAAATAGTGGATAAGTTTGTAGATAGTGGGTGGCTTTAGGGCGGATAATTGATAAATTAATTTATTTAATTTAAAGTGTTTAGTAAAATTAGCTAGTGAATTAGTTGAAAAATATAAAATGATGTAAAAGAAATATTTTAAAACAATATTTAAAAATAATCAATTAAGATAACAAGGGTAAAGATGGAAGAAAAAATGAAACAATATAAACTTAAATACTACTTCAAGTAGGTTATAAAAAAAATATAAATTTTAAAATAAAATTATAAATTTGTGAGAAAAAACAATTATCAAATAAGACTATTGATTTAAATGCTATGAACTATCTGCTATAAATTTATTTATTGTGCTCGTCAAACAAACGCCTGAGTATGGATTGAAATAAATGAATTAATATTTTAAGTTGAGACAATTAAATACAAATAAAGTATAAGCGGATGTATTGAGTTAAAGAATTTAAGAGTATAAAAAGGTTATTGTAGATTTCATAAGACTGGTAAGATTGTAATAACTTATATGATTCTTTTAGAAGTCTTTTATCATCACTATTTGTAATTTTGGTTTCAAATAATTTATACAAGAAGAATTTATGGGATTTGAAATAACTTAACGAATTTATAAGATTTTAAGAACAGGCAAGCATATAAAAGAAATGTTAGCAAACAATCTACAACACAATATTTCAACGCACTATTTTATTAATCCAACCGTCTCATTATAGATGTTCTATTTGAGTTATGCATATTTTTAGAAAGATTAATATATTCGTTTACTAAAATAACAATGTTAATAGTAGTTATAGTATAATAATTAGATGCATTTTCTTATATACAACAATACAATAAATAATAGTGTATTAGTAAAAAATATTATTAATGTTCCGTTGGTAATATAAAGAGATAAGTAATTTGGAATAAGTGAAATTTTTGCAAAAGAAACACCTAATATGAGAGATAATTAGATAAAATTGAAATGGATTCTAGTAAATTTTAGTGGTTCATATAAATTTAGTTGAACGTGTAAATTTTAACAAATAGATAAGAATATATTAGAAAAAAAGTGATAAACCGTCATTTTAATCCCTGAAAGTATAAGATACTATTATTTTAATATCTAATATTAAATCATCAAAATGTCAGTTAATTTAGTATATGAAATAATAAGAGTCACAAACTTTTTAAATAATAAATTATATCTTTTATGAACTATTTTAATAATTAATTTAATTTTTGATTAAGTTAAATATTACATACACAACAATCTACACCAATAACTAAAATGATAGTTTATTATAGAAAAAAAAGTAAAGTTACAAAAGTCAATGAAAAGAGTATTAACGAAATAATAATGCTTAGATAAAATAAACTAATACATTTTGTACACATTTAAAATTACGTTACTCTTTTACATATTTAAAGCTATATTAGTATGTGTTATTATTTCAATCACATTCTTCTAAGAATTCATGGAAGAGATCAACAATTTTTTTCATTTTGATGGTTATTATCATAATTTTTTTGAGTTTAACCATTCCACATTTGAACAATAAGAAAAAGAGGTGTTGATAATGCAAAGTTCGATCGGAATAAGTAAAATTTAGTTACAAATTATTTAAATTAATATTTAAATTCTTTAAAATAAATATATTTAACTAAAATTCATGAACCATTTATATTTAACTACTTAATTAATTATTACCATGACATGCAATATTTTATTAAGGGATGGAAAAAAATGTTATAAAAAAAATATAAAGAGATTAAATGAAAAAAAAACGAGAAATATCAAAAGAAAAATCGAGAAAAAGAGACATATATAAATATATGAAAAATAAAAATTAAAAATATTTAGAGTGTATTTATTTCAAGATATGGATTATATTTATTGGAGCGAGACTTCCAATATTATTACTTTTAGGAATATCATTCCTACTTGTGCGTGTGTATTTGGTAAGAATCTGAATTTCCTTAAGAATGTTTTTAAAATTTGTTTATTTTAAAATTATATAAAAAGACATATAAATCAATAAATGTGGGTGGTGGTGAGAAATTGTAGTTAGTTGAGTTTTATTCCCACAAGAATGTTTGATTTCCACCTTTTAGCATGATAATAACAAGGAGAAACCATGTATAATTAACATTATTAAGAATGAAAAATACTTAGAATAATTAAAAAAAAACTAAAACAAACATGATAATGTTGCAGTTTTCAATATCCTTAAAGAATTACATTTCAATATTTGAAACAACCACAACTTAAAACCTAATATTACATTTTTCCCCAATAAAACTCACTAAAAACCTTAATAAAATTTCATAAAATTCATTTCAAAAACTAAATTTAAAATATTTTTAATAGTATTAATTAAATAGTATAAATTTCATTTATATTACATAAAAATCTTAGTAAAACTTTTTAGAAATTTTATAATAATATTCTAAACTAATTCTTTATACTTTAGAAATTTTAGTTGACTCATCTTATTTTGAAATTCTAATGATGGCATCTATAAATTACAAGTGTTTTTAAAATAGCGAAATATTTTTATCGGATATTTACTCGAAGCTGACATTGATATCGTATTTATATATACTATATATTTTTTATACATTAATATAATATTTTTATTGTAAATAAAATTAATTTTTTTTAAAATATAATATATTATTATTTATGTATTCTAATTTATTTGTTGATGTAATTCACATCCATTTCTAACTTTATGGTGGATATATACTATGTAATACACATTGTTACTACATAAGTTCATTTAAAAAATACTATAACTCATATCCAATACGATACCGTAGCGAATCTATTACTCTTTTGTCCAAATCAAAAACCCTTTGTCTTAGATATTTCAGTATATTGTCGCTAATATATATACATTGTGATGACACATCAGCTGTGCCAATTATTTAACCTAACCGACTCATATAGTTCAAAAGACCCAAAACGCCATTCAATATCCACACTCTCTCATTAATCCGTTAAGGGCAATTTCGTCCATCAATTTCACCTTCTCGCCCTAGACACTATCAAAGAAGAAAAGCGAACCATAATACGTAACCGTTAATCGACGCATTTCTTATTCGATCTGAGTTCCAGAGTGAAAGATGCCGACGTTCTATAGATGGCTTGCGGAGAAATATCCTATGGTGATTGTCGACGCCGTCGAAGAGGAACCGGTTGTAATCGAAGGTGTTTCAATCCCTATTGATACCAGTAAAGAAAACCCTAACAACATCGAATATGATAATCTTTATCTTGATATGTATATATATATTTTGTATTGTTTATTTTTCTTAATTTTGTCTCAGAAAATTGTAAATGTGTATATATATATTTCTATCATCTTATATAACATTTGTCTTAATAACTCCAATTTTAAATTCACTCATAAATAGTCAACAAATTGTACATTGTCTAATAAATGGTGTTGACAAATAGTTATATTAAATAAAAAATAATTTATTTAAGTAAATATAAAATTCATTTAGACTTCTTAGCCATGAATTCAATTAAATTTTCAGAATATTGAAGAGAAAAATTCATTTCATCGATTTCAAACACTATTTTATCAAATTTAAAAACTACTATACTATACATTTTATATTCTAAATTTATTATTAAATATCACACAAATTCAAAAGAATTCAAAAGATTCATAAAAGATTAATGAAGACTAAAATGCAAATTCAAAGATAAAAGATACTCATTTTTATGTGTATTGTTTTGTTTGTAACGGGAAAATTATTTTTCTTTAGTATTTTGTGAGTAGTACTAAAATGATACAACAAAATTTATATGAATTCTTAAATGTCATGTCCATATAAATAAAAATAAAAATTCATTATTAAGTTATTTACTCATTTTTACATTTACTAATTTACTTATTTTATATATGTCCATATCCATTATTTTAAAAATTCTTATTTCATCTAATCTAATTATTGAATTTTTTTTAATAATTATTGTTTTTATTTGTTTAAAATTAAAAGTATTGTTTTATAATAAGTTTTTTGAAAAGAAATAAGATTTTTTTGTAGAATTAAAAAATAAGACATGGTGTTGGAGTCATACTTTTCATCAATAATATTGAGCGTATAAGAAATTAGTTTTTAAATTAAGTTATAATTAGATTTTTTTTAATTTTTTTATTTTAAATTATTTTTTTTAAATCAACTTATTTTTTTAATGTCAATAAAATAAAATTTATAAAATTTGATATATATATAAACTAATATAATAATTTAGTTATTAAAATAGTTGTTTCCGTGCGACCCACGGGTTACAAACTAGTATATATACATTGTGATTGTGAGGACACATCAGCTGTAAAAATATCTATCTAGCTTGTCTGCTGCGCCGTTAAGTCTAACCATTATTTAACCTAACCGACTCATATAATTCAAAAGACCCCAAACGCCATTCAATATCCACCTTCTCGCCCTAGACACTATCAAAGAAGAAAAGCCAACCATAATACGTAACCGTTAATCGGCGCATTTCTTCTTCGATCTGAGTTCCAGAGTGAAAGATGGGAGTTCCGGCGTTCTATAGATGGCTTGCGGAGAAATATCCTATGGTGATTGTCGACGCCGTCGAAGAGGAACCGGTTGTAATCGAAGGTGTTTCAATCCCTATTGATACCAGTAAAGAAAACCCTAACAACATCGAATATGATAATCTTTATCTTGATATGAATGGAATCATTCATCCTTGCTTCCATCCAGAAGATAGGGTAATAATTTTTCTCATTCTCATTATTAATCGATTGTTAGTGTAATTTTTGTTAATATTTGATTCAATGGATAGGGTAGCTTTTCTAATTCTTGATTTCATTATGAATCGGTTACTATTATAATTGTGTTTGTCATTGGATTCGGACGATAGGTTAACTTTATCAGAATAGTTGTGTTTGTTATTGGATTCGGAGGATAGGTTAACTTTTCAATTGCTCATTATGAATCAATTATTATTGTTGTTGTTGTTGGATACGGAGAAACGTGAATGATTTTTATGTTATTTGATTGCAGCCCTCACCGACGTCTTTTGAGGAGGTGTTTCAGTTGATGTTTGATTATATTGATAGGCTGTTTAACATGGTGCGGCCACGGAAGCTGCTCTTTATGGCTATTGGTTTGTGTTCTTTTCTTGGTTTTGATTTGTGTTTGTTTTTCATGTTTTTTAGTTTGTTGGCAATGCTTATTCGGTTTGTTTTTTGGGTTTTAAATTGTGTAGACGGTGTTGCACCGAGGGCTAAAATGAATCAACAGCGGTCTAGGCGGTTTAGGGCGGCTAAAGATGCAACTGATGCGGTATGTTTTGATGAGTTTTTTCATTATTTGGATATTGTGATTTGTTACAGATTTTAATATTTCATGCTTTTTAATGTTTAGCAATTTCCATGGACTATATACGAACTTGCAATTTTGGGTTGTTGTGTACAATTAAATTGTATGTCATGTCATACTAGTTTGTAGTTGGAATCTTGAACTGCACATTGGTTGAAATCTTGAATACTCTGTTATTGGGTATTTGTCTGCTGCGTCTTTATCTTGGTTTAATAAACATGAAATACTACTGATAGTATTTCTTGCTTGCTATTCTTACTTTGTGGTTTCTGTTGGTGTCTGTTCATCTTATTTTACTGACACATGTTCGACTTTCATCTATCGGGAAAATGATGAAATATTTGAAAAAAAGTGTAAATATGATTTACCCTTTTTTGACTGCCTTTCTCTTGTGTGATAGGCTGCTGAAGAATCAAGGTTAAGGGAGGAATTTGAGAGAGAGGGAAGAAAGCTTCCTCCTAAAGAAGAGTCACAAACTTTCGATTCAAATGTAATCACACCTGGAACTGAATTCATGGCTGTTTTGTCTATTGCACTTCAGTACTATATTCATCTTAGGTTGAATAATGATCCCGGTTGGACAAATATCAAGGTAATAAGTTCATTGTATTGTATCTAAGTTGTGCATTATATGGCTGTAACATGTGTGTCTCAGTGGTGGGTAGATTCTTAATTTCATACTTTATTTTTATTTCTGAAGGTTATTCTTTCTGATGCAAATGTTCCTGGTGAAGGGGAGCATAAGATTATGTCCTATATTCGCCTTCAAAGAAATCTTGAGGGATGTGATCCGAATACACGACATTGCCTGTATGGTTTGGTATATATCTTCCAATATTTGTTATTCTTGGAAAAGAAACTTCTCCTTGACTTTCACTCAATGTCTTCTATGCATGACTTATCATGGACTTGATTTATTTGTTCATATCAATTTGGTTTCTTATTCCAGGATGCTGATTTGATTATGTTGGGTCTTGCTACTCATGAAGTTCATTTTTCAATTCTTAGAGAGGTTTGTGCACAATGAAAGTTTCTTGAGTGTCTGAATTAGTGCATATCAGCATAGTACAGTTAATTATAAAAGAATGGTTCATAGGGATATATATGCACTAGTATTGGTTTTTTTTTTTCTGTCAGACTGTCCTAGTTATTGAAACAATGGGTAAATATGGGTTATTGCAGGTTGTATTTACTCCTGGACAAGATAAATGCTTCGTGTGCGGTCAGATGGGTCATATGGCTGCAGACTGTCAAGGAAAGGCAAGAAAGAAAGCAGGAGAATTTGATGAAAAAGGCAATGCTGTTGTTCCTAAAAAGCCGTTCCAGGTCAGGGTTTGAGATAAAATTTTAAAATTAACAATTTCATGGTGTTGGTGCTTCAGGATTTAGTTCTTAGTTCTGCATTTTTCTTTTGCAGTTTCTGAACATCTGGACTCTGAGGGAATATCTGGAGTACGAGATGAGAATACCTAATCCTCCATTTGAGATTGATTTTGAATGCATATTGGATGATTTTATCTTCATATGCTTTTTTGTTGGCAATGATTTTTTACCACATATGCCTACACTTGAGATTCGCGAGGTATGGCATTCTAGATCTCCTGTTCTTGATGTCTATATCTTTTCTATTTTGCATGCAATTTCAATTCATTTTTTTGTGCCTGCTGTTACTAAATTATAAGTATTAATTTGTGTATATTCTTACTGAAAGTACTTGGTCGGTAAGTATACAGGAACAGTGTTTATACTATTTTGAAATTATGATCCCCGTCATTTATGATCTGAAGTGCACATTTTTATGCTGCTTTAGGTTACGTAACTGATAATTTTTGGAAATTTCATTATTTTTCTAGGGTGCAATTAACTTGCTGATGGCAGTATACAAGAAGGAATTTAGCGAAATGGGTGGTTATTTGACAAATGGTAGTAAGGTACTTGATAGTAACGAGGGTGATGATTTACATATGTGGTATCTGTGTTGTTTTCCACCTGAATCAAAGTTGTTCATAATTTCTCTTTTTCCCCTGTTTTACTCAGCCAAATTTGAGCAGGGTGGAGCATTTTATTCAGGCTGTTGGATCATATGAAGATAGAATATTCCAGAAAAGAGGTCGATTGCATCAGGTCTGTTGAACTCGGAACACTGTCATTTTATTAGCCTGCAATTAACTTGATCGGCGATAAAAACTGTAAATATTATTGAATATTTATTTATAACATGTCTGAGACTGATCTTGGAAGTATTAGATGGAACCATACTGAGTATCCGGTATGCTACTAGCATATACAATTGCTAAGTTGTCTGAATTATTATTGTGGAAGTTCAAATTATTCAGATATTTTTCATGCATTTTGTAATGTAACACTAATCATGGTTCACAGCGGATTTTTTATTCAATATTTCCTTTTATCAATATGTCTATTTGCGTCTTTTCCCCAATTAAAACAAGGTAGAGAGAGATCATTGGTTTAAGCCCAATGCTTATGTTGTATTTCTGTCATACCAATGCCAGGAAAATGGGTTTTAATTGTTTAATTTTTCTTTCAATTTCTATCCATATATTTTTGTGCATAGTGAAGGGGACATTCTTGAAACAGAGTGGGCAACAAAAAGTTCACGTCCCTGTAGTTTCTCATGTTCATAGAAATAGGATGTTTGATTGCTTGCTCTGAAGTGATTCTTGCTTTGTGTTTTTAACTGTTATTTAATCTCTCTTCAGCGACAAGTGGAAAGAATCAAGCGTCAGAAGGCACAAGTAAGAGGAGATGATGCTGCGCCTCAAGTTCAACCTGAATCTGTAGTTGCAGTCTCAAGATTCCACGGTTCTCGTCTTGCTTCAGCTCCAGCACCTTCACCATTTCAACATTCTGGGCATCATGATTCACATATGTCCCCATCAGCTAGAAAAGGCGATAAAGAAGTTCTTGAGAGGCCCAGTAAAGTTTCTAGGTTATCTTCAGGAACATCTGTTGCTGCTGCTATTGTTGAAGCTGAGAATAGTCTTGAAATAGATGTATGTTTTCCTGCTTTAGAAGAGGCACTATTTTGAACTAATATTTGGGATAACCTTTTACTGGGTATGAGCCTGGAAGAGTTAAAATGCATTTTTATATCTTGTTAAACACTTATTTTCTAACAGTTCTGTTGAACTGGTGATTTCTCTGTACTTATCTTGGAGTTAAGTATTCTTCTGATTTTCAGGTTGAAGATAACAAAGACGAATTGAAAACAAAACTGAAAAGTATACTTCGTGATAAATCTGATGTATTCAACTCAAAAGTTTCCCACGTGGACAAGGTAAACCATAGAATGCATATAATTGTCTGTATTTTTGAACTTAATTAATGGCCGAAGTTTGGTATTTTATTGAGTAAATAGTCTGTAAGTTATCCTGTGTATGGATATTAGATTAAATCTTAGTTATTTTAATTTTTCACTACTAACTTTCCATACCATCCAGTTGGATAAGACTTTGTTGTTGTTAATTATCCCAGAACATATATATATATATATACTTCCACTGGTCCTATATAAGAAATTTTTTGGAGTATTTTTTGGTTCTATATATAAGAAAAAGCTAATACTTTTAAGGTGCATTTATTGTTTAAGTTATTTTTATACCCTTATTTAAGATGTTTGTCTTTATTGTTATTAGTGGATATTAAATGTTTCACAGTTTTCAATAAGTGTATATATGTAAAAATAATCAAAATAATCAAACTCTTAAGAGATCCATCCACCAAGGCATTTGAAATTATAGCTTGTTGTGTTATGAATATATGGAGTTCTTTAATTGCAAATATTGGGTTTTTGGAGTTTCTTTTGAAATCAAAGTAGAAATGAATATGGACTTCTTTAGTTACAAATGATATGAAGCATATGCCTTGAAGAATTATCCATTTGTACTTTGATTATCTAATATTTGAATAGACATGTATTTTAATTTTTCATTTACATATCGGTGTGGTCCTAGTCATTGTACCAACATCAAGACAAAGTTCAGGGTGGCGCCATCAATATCTTGGCCATGATGGGAAGCTTACTGGATCAAACTATCACCTTTTAGTGTGTGTTGGGTTTGGGGTATTTGATTTAATACATGTTTTTAATATATGCAAGTGTTTGGATATTGTGAGTTATGATCTTGCTTTGTCTTGGGTCTTTGATATAAGCTACAATGATTAGGATTGCTACATTAATATGCATTTGAAACATGTAATAGCCTTTAGCTCTGTATTTTGAGAGGATGTGATTAAATGTAATGCCTGCATTTGTGCTTTGTATCTATACTGCATTATTTCAAATGATTTCCATTATCTTGATTAGTTATTTCACGTAATTGTCGCTAACCTTTTTTTGTTTAAACAGATTAAATTGGGAGAACCAGGCTGGAAAGAGAGGTATTATGAAGAAAAATTTTCTGCTCACACTCCCGAGGAACTTGATGCTATACGGAAAGATGTTGTAAGTTAAGAAATTGAAGTTTTATTGGTTTTGATTCACATGTATCTATTCACATGAAGATACATGTTTTCTTAATACGGTTTATTGTTTAGGTCTTGAAATACACTGAAGGTCTATGTTGGGTGATGCATTATTATTATGAAGGTGTTTGTTCTTGGCAATGGTGAGTTATTTTTCTAATTAATGTTGTATTAATCTTCTTTAGTTGTGTTGGCTTTCCTTTTCCTTGGATATGGTACTTTTTTTTTTTACCTTCCTTGCCTTGATGAGAAATTCGTTATAACAAATTTTTGGTGATAAGTGTTAGTTTCGTGTGAAACGCAGTGCTCGCTCAGAACCTGTTCTTGAGATTTTTTGCCATTGTTTTACTGATATTTCTATGTAGATCTTACGTGGTATTGTAAGTGAATGTTGGATGAATGTTTGATAGAGATGGCACATTCCAATGAAAATAGAGCTTTCATCTCTTGATTGAAGATCAGATTTGTTAGTCAACATGATTCACAATCTATCAACAGGTTTGTTAGTCAACGTGATTGAAAAGGCCATGTTTGATATTCCTTGATATTCCTTAAGATCAATTTGAATAAGAATAGAAAAATGACAAATAAAATCAAGGAATATCAACACATGGCTACAATTTAATGTGTTTGGTTTGATCATAACTCTCTTAAAAGAGGTTTCTTTATACATCACTTGATTGAAGATCAGATTTCATGTACATATTATGGCCTTTTCAAATCATGTTGACTAACAAACCTGTTGATAGATTGTGAATCATGTTGACTAACAAACCTGTTGATAGATTGTGAATCTTTGTACCATTTCTTTTCTCTTTTTCTTGGTTGTTTCATGTTTTGTTCTTTGTTTAGGATGATTTGTTCTCCTTCTTTCCCTTTTCAAGTTGTCATCATCCCATCAAATTAATTATTTTATGGGGAAAATTATAGATAAGGAGGAAAAAACTACTAGGGTGCAAATAAGGAAGTGTTTCTACTTTTCTGTTTTTGCAACGAGAAAGTGTTCATACTTTTTACCTTTCCTTCAATGTTCATATATTTTATTCATCCGTAGCGTATACCCAAGAGTTGCCTGTTTTATATTTTCATCATTTTTCTTATTCCTTGTTATAAAACAGGTTTTATCCTTATCATTATGCCCCCTTTGCGTCAGATCTTAAGGACCTTGGTGAGCTTAATATTAACTTTCAGTTGGGTACTCCATTCAAACCATTTGACCAGCTTCTTGGAGTTTTTCCGGCTGCAAGGTTTGCTTGCTATCCCATTTTTTTGTTCCATAACAGTTGTAACTTACCAAATTTAAGTTGCTTTAACATGGAAATTATGCTATATCTGCAGCTCTCATGCTCTGCCTGAGCCATATAGGAAACTTATGACTGATCCAGACTCACCCATTATTGATTTTTATCCAATCGGTATGTATAATAGTGTACACTCAACAAGGTTTAGAAGTTTCACCGTATTGTCTTTATTGCTCTCCTATTTAATATTTGATGTTGTGTGTCAGATTTTGAAGTGGACATGAATGGCAAACGCTTTGCTTGGCAGGTTTGCCTCCTCATTTCGTTTGCTTTTACTTTGTTTTTTCTAACATGACATTAACATAGTTTGTAACAAAATCCTTCTTTTTGTAGGGTATAGCAAAGTTGCCGTTTATTGATGAAGTCCGTCTTCTTGAGGAAGTTCGGAAAATAGAGAACTTGTTAACAGTATAACTCTTCCCTTCATTAAGTTTTATTAATGCACATATGTTCAGTTCATTTTCTCAATTCCTTCCCATCCCATTCCCACATGCCTGCCCTTATCATATACTGATTTAGTTACATTTTGTTGTTGTTCTTTGTCTATTCAAAAATATAAAAGCCAGAGGAAAAACGACGAAATGCAATAATGTTCGAATTACTTTTTGTGAATTCATGTCATCCTCTCTCTGCGTGCATTAGTACACTCGACAACAAATGTAGAAACATGTCTAACATTGAACGTGCTGATGTCAAGGAAAAAATCGATCCCATAGAAAGGTTGGTCTGGTTTGCAATTTTTAAAAGTACTTTTTGGGTGTGATAATAAATTTGTTGTATCTGCTGTAGCATTATTTAAGATAATGCTTTGTGCAGTTTTTCTCAGGATTATGATGTGGTAAGCTATATTATGCTTTTATCGAATTTTCAAATTGAATTTTCTTTTTAGAAAAAAATTGTGACCCCTATGTGTTGATATTATCATTTCATTAATAATAATAAGTTAAGTTTTTTGAAAAATGACTGAATTAGCATTGTATTGCTAGTTTTCTACTATTTAAAGTTAATCTTGAACATCATACATGCCCAGTGGCCACTGTAAAACTTATAAATTTACAAAAATATGGAGAGCATAAAGTGGACTAAATTTTGGCCACTGTAATAAAGCAATTATTTTGAAACATCTGATGGTGAATGGTTGGTTGTTCATATTTTCAACATGCATCAAATTATTTTGTTTGCATACGATTTATTATATAGACAATTTTAAGATGTTGCCCGACTATTTTCTGATGTTATTTAGGGATACATGCAGTGGTGGAATGAATGGTTACATATCCTTATGTGGTGGAGAACCTTGCCCTCCCATCTTCAGGTCCCCTGTAGCAGGCATGGATGACATCATGGATAATCATGTCATGTAAGTTTTTCAATGCTGAGTATAAATTAAATAAGAACATTTCTTATGGTCATGTATTTGATAGGACTGCTAGCTACACTCTTTTGAGCGCACTCTTCAACACTCTTAGTATGTGCTATTTTTTGAAAAATAACACATGTAATTTTTGTTATTTTCTGCATTTGGTCCCAGATGTGCAATATATAGACTTCCAGATGTGCATGAGCATATTACCCGACCGCCACATGGAGTTATATTTCCAACAAAGGTATTCAATTTTGTACCTCTTCTTTTTAGCGCGCTCTAATTCTCAGCTTTCTCTTTTTGGCTTCACTCTTCATTTTCGGTGGTTTAGTTATTAAGATCATATTCTGGTCAACCTAGCATGCTTCTAGAGTTTTGCTGGTCATACTATGTTGAATGTAGCATGCTTCTAGTGTTTCATTTGGTTATATTGTTAATATTGTTGGAAAATTATAACCATGCGCCTTTTGTCCAGATTGTGACGATTGGGGATCTAAAACCTGAACCTGCTCCATGGCATGAAGATCCTGGTAGGAGATTTGGGGAAAGTGGAAGGTAAGGATTTCGTGTAATTATATTAGGCTAACAGACATGTTGTTAACCTTGTTATGTACTGTTGAATAGCATCGACTAAAACTGATTCTCGGGAATCTGGTTCGTTTCAGGAAAAACCCTCCAGGATCTATTTCCGGCCGGGAGCTTGGAGCGGCAGCACACAGGCTTGTTGTGAATTCTTTACCGGGCAGGCCAGATAGGTACCGTCTCATCAATGGAATGCCTAATGATGCACCAATGGTTCATAGGCAACCACGCCCTCACAATAACTATGAACCTCCTCACAATAACTATGAACCTCCTCACAATAACTATGAACCTGCTCACAATAACTATGAACCACACCCTGGCTATAATTATGAATCACACCCAGGATATGCGGCAATGCCACCCCTGCCTTTATCAGCTCCTCAGCCGTTTGTACCTTACGCTTCTGTCTCTACTGCACATTACGGTTATAACCAACCATACTCACGGCCGATAGTGCCCAGTCCTTATCATCATCATCAATCAAATTCCTTTGCGGGAAATGACTATCAACATCCTAGATCACATCAATATGAAAGAAATACCCATGTTAATGGCGGCAATGCAAGGCATTCGTCAGGAAACCATCAAAATCCTCAGTTTACAAATGCACAAGGTTCATTTCCCAGTCACAGTCACCATCACGATGCTGGTCGCCATAGCCAAAACTTCCAACCGCATAGAGCTTCTGACCAGCATTGGACTCCACGGGGTAACCCTAATGGGCACAGGGAATATACTCAACATTCGGCTAATAATTATTCTGTATTAGATAGAAGATCAAGTAGGAAGCCAATGCCACCACCTAATCGCTAATAAATTATCGTTTCTAGGGAATGTTATACCGGGAATGTTATACCCGACGTAATATTAACATTGTTGTACCATATATTTTTTCCGCCCATTAAGATGGGCTTTTTGAGAGTGTACTAGTAATTTCTTTTCACCTTCGGAACATACGACAGTAGAGGCAATACCCTTCTAATTGAAATGAACAATTGCTAAATACTTGACCCATGTTTGATAAGACTATTCAAATTTGTAGGTGCTTTGATTGTTATTTATGTCTTGAAGTAGCATGTACGCGTTTATTTGCAGTTTATCAAATACCCAATTCGTATCCGCTGCAGGTGCTGCCTGAATAATTTTAATGAATCTCAGAAATGATTAATAATCACGAACAGTTATGAATTAGTTACACCTTGGTCCGAATTGTAAAGTTGTCTTATAGTTTGTAGCTCTTTTACAGAGTTCGCTTGTGCAATAATGCTATGTGATATTGTTTTTAGTTCCAAGAATTTGGTGGTGAAACTTCATATGTTAATGCAGAGAAAAGGGTGGTCATGGTTCCATTATGTAAGATAGTTATGTATTTACAAAATATTGATGCATTTTTATTCATTGTTGATATAATTCTAGTGGATTTGATTATTAAAGGTTTTGCTAATTACAACTAGAGCAATCACTCATGCCATGACATGCACGAGTAAAAGCATGTGTTGGTTGTCCGGATGAATAGGGAGGTACACCCGTTGAAGATTTGAGTGTCATTAAAATATGAAAAGAAAGTACTACGTTCTCCCTAATCATCAACATTCTTAAGAAATTGTGTCCTTAAACATAAACTTCTAAGATATTTACATTTATTATTTTCATAGAAATATATCTTTTATAATTTATCTTTGGAAATAGAAGTTATATCTCTTATTTATAGTACTAATTCATTTTTGAACATGACAATTAAACACAATAATATACAAAATGGTGTTTTTGTATTATCTTTACACAAAATAGGCATACTGAATATATTGTTCATTTTTTTATGTTTGCAGAAATAACGTAAAGGAATTATAAATAGAGACATGGATAGAATGTATTAATGTTTTGCACAACTATTTTTACAATAACAATTCTGAGAATTTTTGACATAACATTATGAGTAATTGTTTCAAACCATTTTGCTTGCACGTGTTTGATTTCGATCGATCAGACTACTGATGTCTGAACCATTCACTTCTTTCAATTTTTCTTTTGGTTAACATAATTAATTACATTTTGTAATTATCAAAATTTTAAACGAATTATAATATAGGATAAAAGTAATAGCTATCTTTAATTTTTAATACAAAGTCTTTTAGCCATATTGTGATTTTTCTTAGTTACCTATTGATTATTCATTAGAATCTGACTTGTAAATCCAAATTAGACTTTGAGAATGAGTCACTGATAAATAAAAAAGTACTTTAGAATTTTAATTAAAATAATTTAAATCAGTCTTTATTTATCTTTCGTTCGAACTTTAAAATTACTAGATCTCATTATCCTAAATATCGAGGGTTAAAAAGGAATTATAAAATTTCCAAAATTTTCAGTGGTAATATAATAGGCTAACAGAGCTAGCTTCACTTGAAATGTTAGCTTATTTTACTTTCAAGTTTCAACTCCAAATGTGATGTCAACAAAGAATTTGTCATTCTAAAATGAAAAAAAAATAACAAGACAATTCATGTTCTAAATTTTAAGGGGTTTAGATTTATTATTTATCTTTAAATATTATGCGTTCACAAAATTTCTAAACTCTAATCTGTTTGTTCTTTTCTCACAAGTAATCTAATTGTCTTTAACTTCATGTTAGATGAAAATAACATGAAAATTTTCTTTTCTCATCTTTAAACCTATTCAAAAACTTCTTGATTTTGTCTGAATTGACTAATCTAGAGGCATATTTTACACGTCCGGATTATCTAATCTAAACATGTATTTATATTATTTGAGATTATTGAGGGATGGAGAGCAGAAATGCTAAAACAGACTTGGTCTTTAATTTCCTTTCATAAACACTTCGCAGTCCATAACTAAACAAAGGGGATTAAATCTCTCAAAAGGCCAGCTCAAAACTAGTCCGGCTTAGCAGCCATGTAAACAAAACCTTGTAATACAAGGAACTGTTGCGTTGCAAGGGCCTACCTGGTGCACGTACCAACCAAACACCCATTTTCGAGTAGGTAAGCAGGAAAGGGTGCTTGGCAGCTGCTAATATGTGATTTTAACCGGGGTATATTTGGATGCGCACTTTTACATCTGTGGCACCTCAACTCCATAGACGTTAGCTTGTCATCATCTTTCAATGTCACTTTTCCATGATTGGAGACCTCGTCAATTACATCTACCGAGTCACGAAAGAAAGCAGTGTTAAATGAATTCCAGTGCTTCTTATTCTTCAAATGTTTCGATTCAAAGTCCTGACTAATAACATGTAAATGTAGTTGTCGCATTGACGGAGCCTGCAGAAGGTAGAGATATCCAGAAAGTTAAAACATGTATGTATAATGAACCCAAAAAAGGAGGAGGCAAATATAATTGAGAATGACACCTAAAACCATGCCCACAAAAAAGCATAACCATGACTTTGAAGTTTCTTGTAGATGTACGTACTCAACCTAATAATAATATAATTGAGTGAATATCAATACTATTATAATAGCTTATTTATTTCACAAATCTCAATATATTCCATTCAACTTCTATGGAAAATTACCCTTTCATAGCCTTGAGTTATTGACATAAAAATATGCCTAACCACAAAAGTAATCATCTTCAAACTCTCAATTTTAATATGAATCTAATTTAGCCACCACCTAACATAAATGTGTTTTTTGATTGAAAATGTAATGTGCCAAAGTCACTCATTAACCAAGGCCCGATTTTCATTTTTTTTTATCTGGATGGAAGAAATGAAAAAATTGATCTTGAATATAAACTCTGCATACCGAGTGATATCCAAGGCGAAATACTAGTGAGGCACTCTCGCTCAAGAATTTTTCAGCCCATTTTAAACCCACTGCATGCATTCTTTTCAATATCGAAAGGTGCTCATTTTGGACATCTGATAGGGAATCAAGACCTCTAGTCCTTGCCAACACCAGAACATGCTTCTGGGCCTGCAAAGCACAAGTAAATTCAGTTTGATACGTTTACAGAGTCAAGCATGTTAGAAAAAGTTAAGAAAGAATAAAAGGAAAAGGGACAAATTCACCTTAGGATACATATCATTTAATACAACAGCGTCTTCTAAAATTTCAAGCAAGTCATCCTTGTGCTTTTCAGGATGCATAGCTATTTGGTGAAGAGCTTGAGCCCATGATCCCCATGCCTTCCCCGTTCTCGGGTCAGCTCTTTTAATCTCCGAATCTATGTTTTCACCCCTACAATCTGTAAAGGTCAATCCAACACCATCTTGAGTTCCCTTGTATTTCTTATTTTTTTCTAATCCATGATCAGCATTTCTCTTACTCTTTTGATCAGTATTTGTGAAATGATTTTTGGAACGGAATTCAGACTGATAAGGTAACTCCAAATACTTTTTTCCCAGATTTTCATTTTGTTGTGTCTGATTCCTAACAATTGATGCAAAACCTTCAAATAGTGATGCATAAGCCTCTTTGAGAATTCTGCAGCCTTTTTCATAATCATTGTTGAGACAATTTGGTCTATGTGGATTCATATTAGGTCCAAGGACATGTATTACATGGCTTACACCTTCTCTGGTGAACAATGGAGAAGACGATGGTAGAGGGACAACAACAGCATTCCCAGGTGAAAGCGTCTTAACGTTTTCTTTAGTTGCAGACTCCAGTTCAGGACCCGCAGCATCAAAAATTGCTGCATTAACACCTCCACCACCAGGTTTTAACCGCCTGCAAAGGATTTCTCCATTCAACCAAAATAACAAGTGAAAAAAGGATATGTTTATTTGACTGAAAGTGAAAATACATTCTATATGGGAATTAGTCTGCGGAAAAGTGATTGTTTATTCACTTGATGATGAAACTGATTACATAAGGAATATAAATAGTTCAAGTAATTTAATTATGTACAATCAAAATAGAGCTGGAAATCAGGAAACTGATTCACTACAAATGCTATCTTAATTAGAATGATAATCCTATGATTCTGATTTTTGATCTCATAATCAACAAAGTCAAAACCAATGAGCATCATAGCAATCAGGAAGCAAGCTTTACTATCAGCTGAAATAATTAGAAAGGTATGACCAAAATAAAGGTAGTTGGGTTGATGGATTGAGAGCAAAAGAAGTATAAAATAAGAAAAGTGATAAGTTTTATCTAGAATTTGATCGTAAAATTATAGTCAACAGACATTTTGTAATGTGAAATCAAGCACCTAGCACCTGAGAAAATCCTCTAAGATACAACATGGCCTACAATATAAAACTCATAATTGTCACACATATACTTTATTGTGTTTATTAATCTTCAATTTCAACTTTATGGATAAATTAATGGAGTTACATTATTTTTATACACCTAAGTCATATAATCTTACCAGTTGGCAGCATTAGCTATGACACTACAGCGCAAACCACCTGTGGAATGAAGGCGAGTAATATCTCCAACATGGGTAAAAAACTTTTGGGTGTCAACATTCTTTTCTGCTGCTTTAGCTTTAACTAAAGACATAATTTTTGACTTGTGAGTCAAGTCTACTAGAACAAGTCTGGCATTCCCTATCTTATTTGAGTACTCGCTGACCTTCTCAACAATAATATCAGCTGCCTTGTCATGGTTGAATTGAAAATCAGATGTTGAAATAGATGGAAATGCCAGAGTGGGAGTATCATCGAGAGAAACTCGATTGTGATAGGAACCAGCAGAGTTATCAGCCTGGCCTTCTACTTCATTTGGCCCAAAGTTGGAATTATCTTGTGTTGAGGAATTTTTTTCTGTATCTTTGCAGCGGGAATCATTTTTCCCAGGAGTCTGGGAACTAGAGTCTCCAATGCCATTCTTTCTAGATGCAGTATCAACTGGAACCTCTACCTTTTTTAGGAATTTCATTATACTAACTTGAATTTTGGAATCCGGATTTTTCTGACCAAAGCAGCCATGTGGAAGGTTAGCCCGCAGCCCAAGTTTTCCATATGTATCAATAGCATTTTTGACATCACTCTCACTCTGACAAAATGTTATTCGGTTAAAACCTTCACTTAATTTGGGCAGTTCTTTATTTTGAAGCATTCTATTCACAACTGCAGCAGCTTTTCCACCCTGCAAATTTCCTTCATGCTCAGATCGTTTGACAGATCGAGAAATACACAGCTTAGCAGGAAGATCAAGTACAACTGCATGGATATCTATTTGGGGTTCACCACTAAGCTTTATAAAATCTGAGCGCTGTTCTCTGTCAAGATTGCACCTGTCAATAAATACATTCTTCCCATCCTTCAATGCTCTAGCTGCACTGCTTAGGCATTGAGCTTTATTTCCTGCTTTACCATTTCCAATAGTGTCCTAAAGCAAAAGATAAAAAGTACAAATATAAAACTAACTTATAACTAACTGATGAATCAAACTAACTACTTATCTAATAAAAAAAGACTACATTTCGATTTCAATGAAACCAAAGAGAACAGCAAAGTTTCATTCATGGTCATTGTTTTACATGACAAATGTAAAATTTCATCAACTCCCACACTTGTTTCCAACAAATTGTTATCATTTACCAACTTACAATTTAAAAAAACAAAAAAACTAGCTGAGTGGTGAAAGTAAAAGCCAGTGAGGCATTTGATCAAACAGGTAAAGGGGAAAGTAAGAAGTAAGAAAACCTGACAAATGCGTATCCAAGGGCGAGAAGAGGAACGCATGACATCTTCACAGAAAGTGGATTTCCCGCTCCCAGGCGCTCCCACTAAGATTACCAAAACGAGTTTTCCATCTGCGTATAAGAAAAAGAGGGTTGAATTAATTTCAATGATTCATTTTCAGATAATTAATATATAGACAGAGTGAGAGTGGCGAAGGTTGTAGAATGAAACCTTTAGTTTCGTCAAAGTCCGTATCCATATTCAAATTCCAGATTTCTCCTTCGAGATTCTATCTATGATCGGAGTCTGTAGGTGTGCTTTGCTTTCTATGTAGTTAGGGAAAACGGAAACTTTCCAAAAGATGGTTTTGGTTTCAAATGTAGTTATAATGTCTACATAGCAACAAGATTGAATTGTATTGGAAGTATAAAATAATTTTATACATTGCTACATTTATTTTATTTTATGATTTTTACAAAATATGAAATTAGATTTTATCTATTCTCTTACAAAAATAAATTGAGATTAATTCATCATTCAACTAAATATTAATTTTTGAACTGATGACGTAGACGGTTTAATATATTTATATGATGGAGTTAATTGAAAAAAAAATATTTAATTAATCCCTAATTAATTAAAAAGTATATACAAGAAAAGGATTACTTTTTGACAACAAAAATAAATAAAATAAAATAAAAAAGGGAAATGGAATACAAGAAATAGGGAGAATAAGAAGAAATTATATATCTCTTTATTCTTCTTTTTAAATTTAAAGTTAAAATTATAATCTTTAAAATTTATCTCTTTAAAGAGAGTCACAATAAGAATAACTTATTATAAAAATATATATTTTAGTTTTTCATAAAACTCAAAATACCTATGTTAGTGTTTCACAAAACACAATTTAATTTTAATTTAATTACAGTTTTAATATTCCTAATTTAATTGAATTATGAAAGTAATCTTCTTTCTCTTTAATTTTAGTTCTCCAACCATAATTTTAATCCAAAACTTGATAAAATGATATTTTTTTAAGCCACACTACACCATTTATGATCATATGTTTTCAAGTACAATTCTCGTATCGTGAGATCTCAAAGCATAGTGTGTTTTAAATAAACGCAAAAAAAAAAATAAATGAAAGTTCATCAAGTTTTTGAAAAAAAAAAATTCTGATTGAGAACCAAAATTGGAGAACAATTTTCGTGATTCATCTTAAATAGAAGGACCAAAACTACAATTAAGCATTTAGTTTTTTACTCTATATTGAATGAACCATTTTAGTTGTTTAAATCATAATCTCTTTGAGAAAAAAAAACAATTTAATAAAAAAAAATGTAATGTAAATAGATTTTATATTTTTAATCAATAATAATTAATATATAATTAAAAATATTTGATTTTTTTCATATTATTTCTAAAGTCACGCACATAATTATTTGTGATGCAATGACAATATAAACATTTTATATGGATAATGTATAAAAATTAAACACTTTAATCTCTTTGATTTATTAAATGGAAGTTATTTAATTTTAATTTAATTACAGTTTTAATATTCCTAATTTAATTGAATTATGAAAGTAATCTTCTTTCTCTTTAATTTTAGTTCTCCAACCATAATTTTAATCCAAAACTTGATAAAATGATATTTTTTTAAGCCACACTACACCATTTATGATCATATGTTTTCAAGTACAATTCTCGTATCGTGAGATCTCAAAGCATAGTGTGTTTTAAATAAACGCAAAAAAAAAAATAAATGAAAGTTCATCAAGTTTTTGAAAAAAAAAAATTCTGATTGAGAACCAAAATTGGAGAACAATTTTCGTGATTCATCTTAAATAGAAGGACCAAAACTACAATTAAGCATTTAGTTTTTTACTCTATATTGAATGAACCATTTTAGTTGTTTAAATGATAATCTCTTTGAGAAAAAAAAACAATTTAATAAAAAAAAATGTAATGTAAATAGATTTTATATTTTTAATCAATAATAATTAATATATAATTAAAAATATTTGATTTTTTTCATATTATTTCTAAAGTCACGCACATAATTATTTGTGATGCAATGACAATATAAACATTTTATATGGATAATGTATAAAAATTAAACACTTTAATCTCTTTGATTTATTAAATGGAAGTTTAGTTTTTTCTAAAAAATTGAAGAATGTAGTTAAATTTACTCTATTAAATTATATTTCTAAAAAATATTTATTAAAATCGATGAAAGGTTAACATTTTCATAAAAAATAAAATATGAAAAATTAATTTATTATTTTAAGATAATTTTTGTACATTATCAATATAAAAAGTTTTACACATATGATAAATTATGACCAGTCATGACAAAAATTAAATGTTATTCATGATCTAATAGTTGTATTTAGTTGACCATATAATTTTTTTTTACATAAGTACGTATAAATTAAATTTTAATTTTAATTTTTTTTTTGTATTAAGACAAATTTAAAACTTTTAAACTATTGTTTTTAAACTTGGAAAAAATATAAAATTAATTGAACTTCTTTGATTTAAGAGATTAGTTTTATTTTATTTTTACATAAAAAGATTAAATTCTAACTATGCAAATTTGAGAACTAAATTTTCTAATTCTTATAATTAATTTTTTAAGGTAGTTCTTATAATTTAAAATAGAGTTAATTTGCATATACAATAAGAATAAAACGTTTGATACTATTAACGCGTTATAATTATTTTTTATACGACTTTTTTAAATATTTATAGTTTAAGTTAATCATATTACGATAATTATTAGACATATTTATTAGTTAATTAGTGGTACAAGTGAAGTCCAATAGCTAGTTAGTATATTTAGTTATACTAATTAGTTGTCACATATTAATTATATAAATTTCATGTATTATTTGATGTACTTAAATAATTATCTCATTATTCAATGTGATTTTAAATATTTTTGTCTCATATATAATCTTTATCTAAAATTATAATAATAATGTATCTAATAAAGTAAGATCAAGTTAGGATAAATGATATTTTTTTAAGTAAAAATACACAGAGGACTCAAATTGAATTAGAGGAGTCTAGAGTATTTTGACAATTAAAGAATAAAAAATTGTCGTAAGAGATAGCTTAATTAACAAATAATAAAATTGATAACATTAATACTATATTTGAAGTTCAACACTGAAGCATGCAGTTATATGCAAGTTTGAGATAATATTTTAATCGCATTGTACATACAAAAAAATAAAAGATTGGTACATATTTTTATTGAAAATGTATTTATGCATTTGGAGTTGTGGAAAACTCGAATGAAACGACATCTTGAAACAGTTGAGGAAACTCTGAAGACAGCCAATCACACGGCGACATGTTTTCTTCCATAGAAATATAATTACAATTAAATAAATAAATAAATAAATAAAATTAAAATTGAAGATTCACGTTCTCCCAGACATTCAATTTGGTTATTTTTGTTCCAGCACACTCGTATAGACCAGGTTTGAAAAAAAAAAAAAGAAGAGGATTCAATATTTCAATCTTCAACTCCAAGGCGAGGCGAGGTACCACTGTTATTTTTTCTTCGTTAAATTTCTAAACCTTCATTCTTAGGGTTTTAGTTTTGCAATGTTTCATGCGATGATGATGGCGATTACATTTTACTCTTTGTTTTATTTCGTAATTTTTCCTTCAACAGTACAATTTTGAATCGATTGTTGGGGGTATATGTACATGCAGAGGGGTTCCGTTTGTGTCGTGCACGCAGTATTCATGTTGTTTGGATCAAAATTCAATTCCAATTCAAAATTAAGTTGCTTTTGTTTTATTTCTTATGTTTTTTTTTTATTTGCAAATGTTAATAGTAATGTTAATGTGGGGATTCAAGGCCAATTGGGGTTGACATGAATGATTTGTTGTGACTTATATGGTTGAATTCAAGTGTGAACGTAGTCCTACATCGGTTAGGAATGACGTAAATATTATATCTATAAGACAGACTCATATACCATATGTGTTAAGGTTTTGAGTGGAGAGGTGATGTCTAAATCTCTTATTGGTTCTGGATCATTAGCTCATTGTTGCTCTTGACTCTATGAAACTCCTCAACAAGTGTTATTTGAGTTGGCTTGATTTATAACAGTGGTGCAAATATAGTGATCACTATATATAAAAAAAAGTGTCCCATAATCTAAATTTTCATTTATAAAGAAAAAGTGTGGGGATTCAAACCCACTCCCATGGTTGTATTGCTTATGTACTCATGTCTTCCCCTTTCTTCCTGAAAAAACCCTTCTTGTTCTCATTCTTTTAAACTAACATTGAATAGAGTAGCTTATGACTGTTTGACAAGTTTTTTGAAACAGAGTATCTTATTGCCTTGCTTATCCAACCCAGATTTTCTGCATTTGAAAATGAAGCTAATACATTCAGTAAATTTGATCGGGAAATTGGATGACTTGCATTCTGAGTTTGTGTTTCGACTCTGTTTTGAAGTTACAGTTAAGAAATCTAATCTTCATTCAACAATTCCAATTTACCGAGTGTGCTAACTAATCTACGCCTATCTTTCCCCGAAGCTAACTGACAGATTTCTAATACAATGGCTCAGACTTACTGAACACACTAACTTCATCATTTATTGACTGCTGGAGTTCTGTGTTCCTGTTTTTATCACGGGGATTCTTGCATGGATCTAGAATATACGAACCCCGTGAAATTTGTATGCATGGATCTGCATAGATTCATGCAAGGATCTCTACTTGGTCATAAGCCATGTATAAGGGATTTCCATCCTCATGTGGTTGTGAGATGAAAGTTTTAATGAATCTAGGACTTGTTATCTGGAAATATCCTTTCTCTTTTCTAAATTACGACAGATATTGCTTTATTTGTATTTATCCTAAGTTTCTAACATATTTATTATTTAGTAAGCTGCTAGTTATCACTATAACTAGGGTAAATTTTGTATTAATAGGATTTGAGCATTGAATTAAAATATACAGAATAAAGGTAGTTTCTTGTTGTAAAGGAAGATGTTCAACATGAGTTTAATTGATAGATATGTAGTATTGGAACAGGGTACCTTTCCCCTACACCCCTTGGTTCGATGTTTCAATATAGTATAGCATTTTCATGAAATGAAGAAAAAGATAGAAAATAAAAAGTTATAAAGAATAGAGAGATGTAAAATTGGACGTTGTAATCTCTTTCTTTTTATTTCCTGTCTTACTGCGTAGTTAACTTGAGAGTAACTGTTGTTGAACTGATTATGTAGATGCTAGTGAGGATAAGTTCTCACTTATATCTGCACATAATTGGACTCTTGAATCCTCCCTAGCTGCACATATTAACCTTTCCTATATTCCTTTTTTTTTAAAATAGAGGTTGTCATTTTTCCTTTTCAAATAAAATTTGGTGGCAACTTTTGTTTTAGTTACTTTTGCTGCATCTCTTGTCATGGTGCCATATGAGATAATTGTGACTCTATTGTAAAAATGAAATTGTTGATCTTGACTTGGGTAGGTATAATCTTTTAAGCAATGAATTTTTCTTAACTTTTAGTGTAATAAATGCAAAAAGTATAGATTATTGAATTTTAGGCATTCATACAGGTGTAGATGGAACTTGAACCCAGTAATCAACCCAAGCAAGAGCGTTCAAGGACAAGATGGACAGCATCCCTTGACAAGATATTTGCAGACCTTGTTGTCAAGCAGATTCAACTGGGAAACAGACAAAACGACGTTTTTGACAAGAAAACCTGGAATCACATTCGTGATGAGTTTAACAGGCAAACAGACCTCAATTTCAACAATAATCAATTGAGGAAGCATCTAGATGTTCTTCGGACACGCTTCTATAATTTGAAATCTACTAATGATCAAAATAATGGCTTTGTAATAGATGATCCCGGTTACATTGGCTTCGAACACTGGGAAGACATAGTGGTAAGTTCCATTCTTTATAACAAAATTTCCATGTGCATGTAACATCGACTGTCGATTTTCTCATCAATGATTGAGATTACTTATTTTACTCTTTAAATCGAGTTGTTTACTTCAAAGGAACAAAGTCCAATTTTAATATGAATCTGTTATGTTTTCTGTACAGGCACAGCCTAGGAATGAAACAGTTAAAGGGAAAGATTGTCCGATATATGAGCAACTCTGCACAATATTCATAGACTCACCCGCCGATGGGAAGTATGCTCAATCTAGTCATTATGAAGAGATAGATAAATCTGTCGGTATTGACGCTGCTACTTTGACTTCATGTCCAGATATTGGGGTCTCACATTATGAAATTCTATCATCATCAAAATTCATTCCAGGGAATATATCAAATGTTGAGAAGGTAACCAAGAATTCTCTTGATAGGAAAAGGAAACGTCCTAATGAAACACAAACTACTAGTTTGGATCAAGACACATGCAATGCTATGGCAGAAGCTTTGTTAGAGATGGTTGCTGTTTCAAGATTAAGGGCAGTTGTGTCAAATGTAAGTGATGATAAATTTTCCATAACAAACTGCATTAGGGCTCTGGATGAAATACAAGGCATTGATCAACAAGTTTACTTTTCTGCACTGGACCTCTTTGAGAATCCTAGTTTAAGGGAGACATTCATTTCTTTAAAAAGTGTCAAGATAAGGTTGACATGGTTACAAGGAAAGTGCAGTAAAAGTTCTTTCCGTTAGTAAAGATTTAAGCCATTTTGAAGTTGGCTTCATTTACTTAGGCTATAGACTGATAGTATACCCTTCTTTTTTGTTTTTCTGTAAGTATTTTTGTTTTATCTCTTGCAACCCTTCATAAATCATAACTGTTTATTACAAGTGCCATTTAATCAAGAACATGATTACCGTATCATTGATACCTGTTAATTACATGTAAACAAGTGCCATCTTTTGCAAATTTTTACGCTATGTTTACGTAGTATCAAAAGCTAATACCCGTACCTTCATTCAGAAGTAGTATCAAAAGCTAAGGATATACACCATGTTTTTTTATAGGTCTAGTTACACATCTTTCCTTTGCTAATATAAAAACAAAGTTTTCAATTTAATCTCTGTATCAGTGCATCTTGTAACTTATCATGGTGGATGAATGCATAAGAAAACTTATTCTATTCTCTTTCCAATTATCCCAAGTAAAAAGTGGAAAACCATATCAACTCGACAGTCATAAAATCTATCAGAGACGAGGAGAAATCGATTTTATATTTCATTCTTAGAGTTCCATAAAACATAATGGACAATCAATCAAAACTCAAAGCTATCCTTAATACTCATCATCACTTTTGCTGTAATCAAAAGCTAAAATGGCATGGCTTCTAGCAATTTCTGGCTATACCATAGAGATTATCTCTCACTTAAGAGACTAATTATGCCTCTAGTTTCTTTATTACAATGGCAATACAACATTTTTGAACCAATAACCTTGTTCAATTTAGTACTATAGCTTATTATGCTTATAACTTTTGTAAAGAAGTAATAATATTAGCCGTTTAAGATAAGTCAACTCTAGTAAACAAAAACAAATCTAACATCAATGAGACCATATACATAACAAAATCCATTCTTTACAGCCGGAGATTTATGGTAAATAATGTCAACAAATGCCAAAATTTTAGAGATAGGTCATGAAAGGGAGTGAGTGGCCTAATATCACTGGTTAAAATTGTAAACCAGATGAAAGCATCAAGCATGATTTTGATAGTTGTATTTGGTGTGTACAGAGACCAAAGAAATTGAAGGAATACATTAACATCACAATTAAATCCAAAATCAGTGCCGCCCAATTTTAGCTTGTCTCAGTCATCGTCTTTGAATTCTCTGATAAAAGATTAAAACAAAATAGTGTTAACAATACAAAACCAAAAGATTCCTAGACCAACTTTTCAAATTACCAAAGATTTAATTGCCAATGGTGATTAACATGTTTTCATTGAAGAAACTTATATGATGCAATCATTCCTTGTAGCCTTACTGCTATTGCAAACATGTGCCAAATGAAAAAATTATCATGGTACGCATAAGACTGTAGAAACCCTTACCTACGGTCGAGGTAACGAGGTTGAATTCCAGATCCTTGACAAGTCGTGCATGTCAGTGAACCAGCACCGTCACAATTTATGCAACGAGAGACCTCCTTCTCGGCCCCACCAAGTTCAACTGTCACATTTCCAGTTCCCAAACAAAATCTGCATTTCTCTGGAGAGAATGTAACCATTTCATACATAGATTGGTTAAAGAATAAATATCAAACAATTGAATTGTGAATTTCACAAACAGATTCATATATGAATTCTTAGGTAACTTGTGGAAGACAAGGTGTCTTTTGAGATTCACTTTCACACCTTAGCACTAAAACTGAGACATATCTTAAGGTGAGAATGATTACTCTAGAATGCAACTCCATAACAATGAATCCTTTCACTATGTGGAACTGAATTGATTATATTCACAACCTAATGTCTAGAGACTAGCAGAAACCAAAATGAGAAGCAATTAATCTAATTAAACACCTCCGCACCCCATTGCCTTAGAGCGCATGAAACACTTCTAGAAAAAGAAATACTTAAAGAATCTTACAATAACTATAAATTTATTTAAATAGTATCTTCTTTTGTAAGTTGAAATTAAATTATGCATTTTAATCATTTTGTCTTGAAGTTCTAACATATAACTTATTCTCAAACACTATAAACTATGTAACGCTAACACTTCAGATGTCCAACACACACCGACAAATGTAACTACATTCAATCACTTATATTTTCTTAAATTAGTACTAGTGTCTATGTTTAAGTGTCAGTGTTGTATCCAATGTCTATGGCATTTTTCATAGCCTATAAACTTATAAGGAATTTTTTCGTGTAAGTCAAAATATGATTGACATATTTAATTGAGAAGTTCCAATGAATTAGAAGCTAAGCCAAACTCTGAATTAGTTTGTGACCTGCCTCAGTAATGCTCCATTCATAAAATTATCCTAGTCCAAGTATCAAGTATCAATAGTCTTAACAGAATATGCAAAATATTTATATTAAGCATGAACAACAGAAAAATATATATAAATTTTGTATTGATCAAATGAGAAAAATGATTACAATAATAAGTATAATGAAACTTGTATACCCAAATTAGAACAACTAATTTTTAACTGGACTAACTAACTTGTTACTAACTCCTAAATAAAATAACTAACTTGTAACTAATTTTACGTCTCTGGTACATCTTAAAGTGTAATGATGAAATTGAAGAGAAGTATAATAATACTTACGAGCTCCAGATCCATTGCATGGGAAGCAGGGCTGCGTGTTATCTCGCTTGGCCTGCAACAAAAAATAAGGTATATATTAATATAATATATTTACATGTAATATGATATAGTTGAATACAAAAAAAAAATGTAATATGATATAGTAATAGTAATAAATAAATGGTAAAAACAGTTTACAGCATTATCAATTTGTGTTTCATAGAAGACTGGAATGCCAATCCCAACAGCAACACTCAAGACACCAACAGTTATAGCCACTACCTGAAAACAACAATAACATTCATAATTTAAATTTAAAATAAAAATAATAATAACAAAAAAGGAAAGAAATTAGATACCGTGTTTTGATCAAGTTCAATAGCTCTAATACGTGGATAAAATGTGGGTTTTGGTTGAATTATAGTTGTATTTGAGGGTAAAGTTTTGGGAGAGAAAGATTTAAGAGGTGAAGTAAGAAAGGAAGAATGGAAGTGAAGAGAAGAAGCTAGTGTCATTTCTCACACACTTCAATTTCAACTAAGTTATGAATGTGAGGCAATGGAATGAAACTCACAACAATAGAAAATTAACATCATCATCATCATCCATTCGGTGCTGGAGCTGTCACAACCACATGGTAAATGCTTCCATCTTCCACGTGGCACCATTCTCTCCATTTTTCTTATTGGGTTGCATAAGCCCATCTCTTTCGAAAGCCCAAAACTTTGCAATTATCCAATGAGCTATCTTGGGCCTTTCTTTGCTTTACACTGTGTTGGCATGTTGAAAATTTTATCTTGTACCCCCATTATTTGATCTATAACCCCATAAATTTTCAAAATGCTAAAATTACCCTCAATTTTTCTTTTACTATTTCACAAAATCTAGAGTTAATGTTTTTTTTCTCTCTCACCATTTCATTATTTCTGGGACCGTAAAAAAGATTCTCGGTAGGTGCAAGTTTTCCGGTAACTTCCGAAAAAAAATTTAGAAGATTTTCGGTACACAGCCTATTTCCGGAAAACTTTTTACAAGTTTTCCGATACAAAAGGTTAATACCAGAAAACTTGAAACAAAGATTTCCGGTATAGAAAGAAAAAAAGTGTGTACCAGAAAACTTCATTCACAAGTTCTCCGGTATAGTGTTTTCGAAAAACTTCATTCACAAATTTTCTGGTACGTACCTATTTTTAATTTTTTTTTAAGTTTTTTTATCTTTATTAATTTTTTAAAATGTTAACAGATATGGATAAACTGCTACTATTATGGGATAAAACATGCGTCGATACTACAAATATTTTTGACACAGATCAAGTATGAATAATTATAATTAATATTAATATTGTAAAATCATATTATTGTGATTAATTATAATTTATTTTATATTTTATTTTAGATATTTTATACAAAGGAAACTGTTATGAATTGGGTTAAAGAAATCGGTATAAAAAATAAAGTTAGTGTTATCATCAGAAGATCAAAGATATAGATAAGAGATAAATAAATTAATATTAGGTTGTGACAAAGGAGGAAAATACAAGTGTACTGCTACTTTAAAGTAATTTGTGGAGTTCACAACCATGAATGACATGATACTTTGGAGGGGTATGCATTTGTTGGACACTTAGATGAAGAAGAAAAAAAGCATGTTCATGACTTAACAAAAGATAACGTTCCATCGAGACACATATTACTCTCATTCCAAGACTGAGATAAGAACAATGTTACTAAGATCTCACAAATATATAAACGGATGAGTATGATTCGGTTGCACGTGAGAGGTAATAGAATAGAGATGCAACATTTATTTAAGTTAATTGAAGATGCAAAATATGTGTGTTGGAATAGAAAGCGTGAAGACTCTGATGTTATGAGAGATATTTTTTGGACGCATCCATATTCAATGAAATTGTTGAATTTATTTCCAATAATATTGATTATGGACAATACCTACAAAACCAATAAATACAGAATGCCATTACTTGAAATTGTTGGTATGACATCAACAAAGAAGATATTTGTAGTTGGGTTTGCTTATTTGGAATGTGAGCGGGAAGAAACATTATGCAAGCAATATATCTTACAAGATAGACAAGAGTCGGTATTAAATATGTGGCAAAATATTGTGTATTGAAGTAATGAAAAAGAGTATATCATGCGTTTGCACATGTTTGAGCAATCATGTGTCGATAATAACGTGTTTGTTGACTATGTGAAAGAAACTTGGTTGACTCTCATAAGGAAAAGTTTATTGAAACATGGACAAATCAAGTGATGCATTTGGGGAACACAACGACTAACATGTATGAGCTCCATCATGCCCCTCCTCTATATGCTCTCTCCCATGAGCAGATGCAGCCTCCTCATGCTGATGTACATCTACATGTTCATGTACTTCCTCCTCCTCCTCATGCACTATAAGAGGCTCCTTATGTTGATGGATAGTCACATCTGGAATAAATCGATGATCATGCTCTCCCTCGTCATCGTTTTCAATTATCATTCGTCTTCTCCTTGAAGTTGTTGGTTGAATCCTCTCTGGAGGATTCATCGCGGATGATGTAGAAGTATCAATGTCACGTGTAATTCATATGATTTTTCCGTCTCTTCCTCGTGCATCCATTGAAAATTAAAAAATACAAAGAAATAAATCACAATTAGTTATAAAATCATAATTAATTAAAATAAAAAATAATAATAATATAACTTCCGGAGAATTTGAGGTTCAAGTTTTCCGATAACTACCCGAAATGTTAAATCTCAAATTTCCCGGAAAATGCTTCTGTACCGGAGAAGTTCAAAAAAAAATTCTGGAAGAAGCCTTTGTACTGGAGAAGTTCAAAAAAGATTTTCGGAAGAGGTTTCTGTATCGGAGAGGTTGAAAAAAGTTCTCCGAAAGTCAGCTTCTGTACCGTTAAACTTCAACAAAGTTTTCAGAAGTTTATGTTGTGTATCAGAAAACTTGGATTCAAATTCTCCGGAAATTTAGAGAAAAAAAATTCACTTTTGATTTCCGAAAAGGTTAAAAAGGAAAATGGTAATTTTTTTGGGAGTTTTATTAGTTAAACGAGAGCAAAAATGTAATTTCCTTGCTTATTTGGGAGGTATAGGTATAATTAGGGGGTATGGGTAAAATTTTCTAGCATGTTTGAGAAGGCAATATGTATGATTGTAATGTGAGAAGATTGTGAAGTACAATTATTAGAAGTTTGTACTAAAAAGATATTTATATTGTGAATGAACACTTGTAAAAATATGTTTTTTTTTTTTTTTCTCTTTTAATTCTAATTTTTTATTTAGATTGTCAATGAATACTAAAAAGATAATTTTAATTTTTTTCTCTTCTCTCAATTATGTTCGATACACTTTCGAGCCATTTCTATTTTCTCGTCTTTCTTTCTGACTCTTCAATCTCAGTACCATACTTCTAAAAAACATAATAGTCATATTAAGCATGTAATTCGATTTTCTAAAGTGCAATAGAATACTAATACAATTAGAATATTGATACAAATTGTAACTAAATTATTTTATTCTGAAGACGTCGTGATTGGTAATCTATTTGCACAATTTTAGTCAGTACTACGAAAAATCTTATTGCTAAAAATTATATTTAAAACGGTTTTTCTAAATTAAAAAAATGTTTTAAACTAGTTTCTGCACTAACGAAGTTCTTATGGATAAACAATTGTCTTAAATTTACGAAGTGAAAAATAAACTTAGTACTTTTTAGGCTAAATTGCTCTCGTGGTCCCTTAACTTAATTTCATTTAACGTTTTAGTCATTTTTTTTTTATTTTTTTTTTTATTTTTTTTGATTTGATCCTTTATTTTAATTTTAAGTGACGATTTGATCTTTTATGTTTTAAAATGTCAACAATATTATTTTTTCTTTTTTACAAAAAAATCATCAAAATTTTCAAACAAAACTCATAAAATTAATTGTCATTTTTAATATTATGCAACTTTTATCAAATTCATAACTTAAGTCTTTAAATAAACTCATATTTTCATTCTTTATTTGATGAATTTGATGTTGTTGGAGATGAAAATATGAGTTTATTTGAATATTTGAGTTATGCATTTGATGAAATTTGCATTATATTGAGAATAATTATTTATTTTATGAGTTTTGTTTGAAAATTTTGATGAATTTTTGTAAACAAGGATAACATTGTTGATATTTTAAAACATAAAAGATCAATTTATCACTTAAAATTAAAATAAATTAAGGACCAAATTATGAAGAAAAAAAATAATAATTAAAACGTTAACTGAGATTAAATTAAGGACCACAAGTGTTATTTAACTTACTTTTTTAATAACAAAAAGTAATAGAAATAACTAAAATATGTGTTTTATAAAGTAATTTTATAATAGAATAAAAATTGAACATTGGAAGAAAATAAGTTCCTGATAATCTTGTTGGAATTCATTTTTGTGAGATAAGTTTGGAGATAACCTTTTTGTTTGAGTTATGCATATGTAAGTATGCATACATATGATTTTTCTCTATTTTAATTTGCTAATTTTTTAAATACTACACACAATTTAATAAATTAATCTAATATGAGTATTAATGCCTATTTGAAATAAAATTGGATTCTTTTTGGCTAGAACCTTTGACATTTTTATATTCTCTTAATCTATTTTGGTTACATTTTGCCTTTTTTGTTATAAATATATTTTCTTAATCTATCAAAGCTTATTATTAAGAAATAATAATTTGATGTGCTTATGTGTAAGACAAAATATAAATATATATATATATATATATATATATATTTATATTTTGTTTTACAATAAATATTACTTTAATAAAAAAAATTACCTTAAAATAAATAAATATTTATAATTTTTGATATAACTTTAACTAAATTTTTGTGTGATTGTGTTTTTTTTTTTTGGTGAAATGTAATGATAAGTGTACAAGTATGACGTGCATGCATAGAAAGAAAATTATGCAGAAATAAAATACAAACTATTTTTTCCCCTTTTCATAGAAAAATTAAGCAAGAAAGGTTACATGTAGATATGAGAGCGACAGGCTAACAATAGACATGATTAGGAGGCACATGAGCAACATTGATAATTGATTTTGAATTTTGGCGTTTGGCATCATGGTACATGATATCATATCTATGTTGGACATTCTCCCATGTCCCATAACATATATTTTTTTTTAATGAAAATATCGATCAATAATTTAGTAATTTAAAGTTCGATCAATAATTTAGTAATTTAAAGTTCGATTGAGAGTTAGATAATATTTAACTAATAATTATTTTAATTTTAATTAAAATTTAAATTCTTTTAAATAATTTATCTTTAACTAATATTTATTAACCAGTCGCCGTATAACATATAACAAAGGTGGTTTTGATATACGTATAATAGAATCCAAGGTTTTATTTCTTTTCTTTTTCACCCTTTTATCCTCTTGTTAAGAAGAAATTAACACATCCACTTCTCCAATGTCGTACACTTTCCTTTTAGCTGGTTTTCTTTACCTTTAAATGTACACATTTTAATGAGGGTTATGTAGTCACATGGCATTTTATTAGGTACCTTTGCCTTTCTGAAATATAGTTTGAGCCTTTCTTATTTCTTTTGCTTTTGATGCCAATAATCCAACATGTTTGTTTAGCTTTCTTGTGGTTGACAAAAACTGCCAAGACCCGTGTCCTCCACTTCACCAACTTAAAGATAATGATCCTAATCCAATTGCTTCTCTTTACAACTTCTCTCTCAAGGAACAGTGCCAAAACATTCCCAATATGTCCAGATATAATCGAGTCCCAATATATCAAGGCATATATCTATATATATGGTTCATAAATAAGCATTTTATTATAAACAAGATTTTCGAACAAATTATTATATTATATAACTTTGGCCTTTTTTGGACACATTATTATTTTTTAAATGTGCTACATTATTTTTTGGAATATGTTTGCAGCACGCATTCTGGCACAACAAAGAAGCCAAAATCATCCACATGACTTTGTTGCTACCCTCACGTTTTTCATTATTCTCCTCTATCAAATCTTTCATTTCTCAATTTAAAGTAACATGATGCAATTTCATATTAGACATATTCTTTTGATAGATATCATATTGTACATTAAAATATTTAATTTTGTTTTAAAGTTATTAGTAGATTTATAAGGAATTGTTGGATTACTCTACAAGAGTGTTTTAATTTGAAATTATGTAATGCATATCTGTTCTCTGAAGTGAACCACCATTCAAAAATAAACATTATGCACACTGAATTACCGTAGTAAATAATTGAAATGAGAGAGGTTTGGGGTCCAGTTATAGACAACTTGGGCACCTCAACTAATTTACCTCTTTGATTTTGATCAAAAGTGCGCACTTTTGTTTGTGGTTATTCATACATCACATGTTCCTTCACCACCAAACTTTAACTATTTAGCCTTGATTTGATATAAATTCCAATATTAGCTACATATTTGATATCATAAATTTTACTAAAGGATCAGTAAATATATAAAAAGTTTAATTTATATATATTATCATATGAAAAAAAATTTCACAATCAATCAATTATTAGATACTTTTATAAATAATTATAATAAAAATTAAATATTACTAATAATTTAACCGTCATAAATAATTCACAACAAAAATTCAAAAATAATTTAAAAAAAATAGTGGATAGAAAGACTCGAGAGTGCGGTCCACATACTAGTAACTGATATAGAGCAGATATTTTAAAATTATGATATATTAATTGGATATTTGTGTACTAAAAGAATAAAATTATCTTAAGAAAGATATTATAAACGGGTAGTAATGAGCGAGATTGACCACCGCATCGAAGGGTGCACGATTGACAAGAAACAGAGGATAGTTTCCAAGTAGTAGTAGCTAACACAATACACTTCACTCTGAGCCTGAGACATTTGCAATGTGCAAAGCAACCATTTAACGGCTCTTCTTCTTTTTTTCTTTCCTCTAACAAACAAAACAAACTTCTTCCTTTTTCTTTCTTTCTTTTTCACCACTTACGGTTACTTCTCACCGACAACGTAACGGTTCACTATAGCCGTTTCCGGTACCTTCGCCGATCTTCCACCGTCAGATTTACCTCATCTTCTTAACTCTTCTCATTTTTTATTTCACACTATTTTTTTCTTCAACTTCAGGTATTTCTTCACTTCTTCATCTTCGTTTTCTTTTTCTTTCTGTGTTAATGTTAGTTTCTCTTTGGTTTTGCGATTTGTAAATCAAATCAAACGGTCTCAGGGCATTAGATGTTGTTATCGTTACAAATTTGAGTTTGATCTTTGACATTCATCATGCTTCGCCCTAGTTCCTTCCTCGATTTCTTCATTTTTTGCTTCTATTATATTCTCTCTCTTCTTAATTTTAAATTTAGCTAGTCTTTTTTTTTTGATGAACACTGCATTTCGCAATAGTTGAAGTTGAAAGAGAAAATGACAAGTGAATTGTATTTTACTATAGCCTATTTGATAGCATCTACGAAGCACTTTCATAGATATAGACACATCAACACTTGTAATAATTTGAAAAAATGGAATTAATTGAATGTAATCCACATGGATCAGTGTTTTGTTTTCATACACACCTTCAATTTGAAGTGTCGGCACTACATAGGATAACATCACGTTTAAAAGTTTAGTAAGCATGGAATTAGAACTATTTTAGCTATGAATTAGAAATTAGAAACTTAATTATAACATAATACCAACCTTATAATTGTTCTTAAGTTTCGGTTGCTTGGATTGGATGCTATATCTAATATCCTGTTTGGCTTAACAGGTTATTTTTGGTTTCAATTTCAGGGATACAAAATGATAGGATCATTTCTTACCAGGGCGCTTGTGTATGTTTCACATTCTCCCCAAATTTTGAATCTATCTGTTCCTAATTATTTGCATTGTGAATTTGTGATATTTAAAATTTAGTGATTTTATTTGTCCTTTGGTGTATTGGCAGGATGGTTTTTGGCTATGCTTATCCAGCCTATGAATGCTATAAAGTAGTTGAAAAGAATAAGCCGGAAATTGAACAACTTCGATTTTGGTGCCAGTATTGGTATACAATATAGATTCATCCTCTGTGCTAAACCTATACTTAACAACTTCTAGTAAATAATGACACAGACACCGTTTTTATTTTTCCATGTTGCAGGATTTTGGTTGCTGTTTTGACAGTGTGTGAGAGAATTGGAGATACTTTTGTATCATGGTAGATGACTCTATCTTGCAAGTTTTTGTTCTAAATCTAATTCAAAAAAAGTTTGTTTCTGATGGATTCTTATTTTTGAATTGACTTCTTCTTGAAGGGTCCCAATGTATAGTGAAGCTAAGTTGGCATTTTTCATATTTTTGTGGTACCCCAAGACAAAGGTATATAATTATTTACTGTGGTAGAATCTGTTATAAGTTTAGGGTTTGCATCTCTTCAATATGATGGTTAAAATTGATGTTTGTGTTAGGGAACAACATATGTGTATGATTCCTTCTTTAGACCATATGTTGCAAAACATGAGCCAGAAATTGATCGCAGCTTGTTGGAACTAAGGACGAGGGCGGGAGATTATGTAGTTTTGTATTGGCAAAGAGCTGCTAGTTACAGTCAGACAAGAATATATGACATTTTGAAGTTTGTTGCAGCACAATCAACGCCAGCACCACGCCCTGCTCAGGTAGTTGATTACTATTATGCCTTGGTTGTCTACCAGTATTACATTTGAATTTGACTTACATTTGGATGTGCATATGCATATAAGAACACAATTAAAGCCACATAGTACAACTTATAAATACATACCTGTTAAATAATTAATCTTCGGAGATTTGAACAAGGAAATTAACTAATACCTGGAATGATTCTCATTTTTTTTCCAATATAATCAGTGACTCTCATTTTCACTAAAGAAAGGAGAAAATTGTGTGCAAGTAATATTTTATTCATTCATACAGTTGAATATAGTCCATTTCATGTTTGCGTATTTTTAAACATCGTAAGTTGTTATTCATTAGAAATTTGAAAGTCAACATTTGGTTGATCATTAATATGGATATTGTCGTGTTATTTGCTCCATCATGTTTTCTTTTCACTTCCAAGTTGAAAGTATTCTTCTTTGGAGGAAAGAACTCTGTATCACACAATCAACATTCATATTCAATATATGAACAAATATGATACAAGAAGTGATTATATAGCACTATAATTATATAACAAACAACCTGACGGCCTAATTAACTTGTAACAAACTATGTTACCATCGGCGATTTTGTTATCCTAACACATCTCACTCTTCTTCATGCATGCTCTCACATAACAAACAAATTCTATCTTGAAATTGCAGCAACGACCAGGTGTGAGGGTTCGTCAACCTGCACCTGCCACTGGCCAACCAGCTGCTGCTACAGGAACACAAGTTGAGGAACCCCCATCCCCTGCTTCTAGTACATCTTCAAGTCAGTTCCAGAGGGAAGTAGCAGAGGAATTGAGCTCTCCAAAAGTTCCTAAAGCAGCCCCTCCTGTTGCAGGTTTAAATAACCAGATGTCTTCTGTAGCTGGTAACCAGAAGCCACCTGTAGCTGGTCCGAGTACTCAGAAGTCTTCTTTAGCAGGTTTAAGTACCCAGAAATCTAATCCTACACCTCAAACAAACATAAAATCTGCATCAACAGAGGCTGACCCAAAGAAGATTCAAGCAGCAGCACCTTCATCCTCTTCAGCAAATGAAAATGGAAAATCTCCTACAAAGGAGACCATAATGGAAGAAAGCATCCGGGTTACACGAGGCAGACTAAGAAAAACCAGATCATCGGGAACCCAGTAGCACAATATTGTCAATTTTTAGCCTGAAATAGGGATAGTTGGACCATGCTGCTGGCCATTCAAATGTATGTAATGGTTTCCTGAGTTTTCATTCTATTTGTTGCTTCATTTTATTTCTTTATCTTTTTTCTTTATAATTTGTCTAGACATGGTATCGTTAGTAGCTTGATGCCACGTTTTATGGACTCATTCCGATGGGTTGTTTGCTTGCATCGGCTGCTCTGTATAGCAGGTATTCACGATAGAGTGTAACAAACAGTATTAACATGTTTTCCAGGGAATCGTTAGTTGAAACATTTTAAATTTAGATTCGAAGTAGCAGTGAAATTGATAGTTGTCATCAACATACAAATTACAAACAGTGTTTTCAAAACCGTGATTGGAAGTCGGATCAAGTAGGAAGTGAAGTGTAGCTCTGTGCTAGGTTCAGGTTGAAACTCACTTTGCGCGTTTATCTCATTCTACTTTGTAATTAAATATAAATAAATAAATAAATAAATAAATAAAACTAAAAAGTTGATATATTTAACGTTGATTTTTAATTAGATATATTAATTTTTAAATTACTATTTTTATTTATATTTTATTCCAGAGGAAGCATCTCTAAACTACGTTTTTCTTTCAAAGTCAATCAATTGTATTCAACTAAATAAATGGCTCAAGGAATGCCATACAAATATTGTAAAATAGTGCAAACACCCAAAACAGTAGTATTGACTTTTGACACTTTTATCCAATTCCCTTAAACCCCGTTTAATTTCAACGTCATCATCACTCGTCTAGTTTGGTAACGGAAGCGTTGAAGAAGGGACCACATAGGCCATGGTCTAGAATAGTACTATCATATCCTCCACCCTATTTTTAGTATTTTATTGATTGCAAAAGGGCCCACCAAAACATGACTTACGTTCGAAGTCAACTGTTAAAGACAAATTAGAAGCTAGTAATTTTGGTATAGGTGGAAAATGTACGTGACATCAACTATCGTTTTAGTTTTGCTCATGTGGATGGCTATTCAAAGTTGATCATCAATCACCATAACCAAAACATCTAAACTAGGATTAGGTTTGAGTTGTAACAATTAGTGTATGACATAACCGAAGTTGATTTAAATGTTTATGGACTAAAAATAAGATGCACTTCACTACTCTATTTAAGCAACAACCCTTGAATCCGACATTGCAACTCACCCAGCAAAAGTAGAAAAAATCTCAAACCACTTCCATTCCATTTGAAGGTATATTTAGAGGGGATTTAAATGGTCTATTGAGTACGACAAATAAAAGATAATGTGAATGTTTATTTTAAAAATGTGGTGACTTTATTTTGATGTTCAAATAATATATTTATTGCTAAAACAAAAAACAAGTTAGTTTGGATCTTACGTTATTGATTTAATAACATCTATTTCAATATTTTAAAATCAAGGAAAAAAGCAATGAAAAAGGAAACTAGTAGTTTATGGAGGTAGTAGGTAACTAAGATTTAAGAAATAATAGTGACGGTTCTATTATTGAGATTTTTTAGGTGAAAATAAAATGATAAAAAAACAATAAATTAAGGAGGTAAGTAACAATAGGATTAGATTAATAACAAGGATAGTTTGGCTATTATTAAATTTTAGGTGATTAATTAATGAAATAAAAATAGAAAAGCTATATAGTACAAAAATCATATTCCAGCCCGCAAAAAAATAATGTGTTAGTTAAAACTTAAAAGGCTTGTGGGCAGAAAAACAGTTAAATAGAGAACTAGTGTACATTGGCCATATAAAAACGCTTTTGGCTGACCAACAGAGGTGTAATTAAGGGAGCTGGAATCAGCTGCTGCAGATCTTTGTCCCACTGAGAATGTATCCCCCAAATGCACTCATTTGCATGCACGGGTGAGTTCTTGATGGAAGTACCTGCACGGGTGATTATATTGTAAAAATTGGTAAGAATATGTTTGGGAGTTGGATTTTGGAGGACAAAGTTTATATGTTAGACATATAATTGAGATTTAAAAAAAATTGAAGGAGTGGCATTATAAATGATCACATAATATTTCAATCACCTTTTTAACGGATTTTACAAATGTTTTATAAGTCCACTAAATTAGAACTGGAAAATAAACTTTCCCTTTCCCTCCAAATGAAATAGAGAGATGAATGGGATTTAAGAGCATAAACAATAAATAATACAGACCAAGCTCCTTACAAGCAGATGTAGCCCTCTGTTGCGATCAAAGTTACAAAAGAAAATGTAGAAAATATTGGTAAAAATAAGGGAAATTTTAACACACTAGATAGCCCAACCTTTCCAAAACCTCCCCCCATGAAGAAGAGTGTACCCTAATAGGCCAATCCAAAATTTCCAAAACCCTAATGAGTCCAAAATCTTCCATGTCTATCTATCCGGTTGAAAAAAAGGTAAGGGTTTCAATGCAAAAACTAAATACACGAAACTAATCTCCTAAAATCCTACAGAACAGAAAAATCATGTGTTACACAGGAATGTGCCTAGGGTGTCAACCAAAGCATCTTTTTAATCATAATGATAACCATACCTATCTCCTAGTACAAACTACAACAATAATGGGTTGAGAATTTCATGATTTGAACATGAAACCACTTGGAATTTTCTTAACCATACACACTAGCAATTGGTTTTTTATTTAATTTTGAAAACAAAGGAGTTCAAAATACCTGTATTCTTTCATAATAATGATAAGAATAACTACTACCTGGTATTCACGGAGCCAAGGCTCTGATATTTGCAATCCAATGGCCATTTTCCCAAGCTGTAGATTGTGCATGCAAGTTGCTAGAGGCTGCAGTTTAAACAGCAAATAAACCAGAAGATTCTGTTAAAGACTGAGGGAGCAAAATCATCATAATCTATTTGTATTTAGTAGTCATAGGAAGCATTGCAAGCTTTCAACTTTAAACACACCCAAACCTACATATGGATTGGATAAACGTAGGTTGAAAAATGTTTGATCTCTTAAAAACTTGCTACTATTCATAATATATCTTTTACATGTTCCTAATGTTATAACCAAAGATACCAAGAATAAATGTTTCATCCTTTACATGCTCCTAATGTTATAACCAAAGATACCTAGAATATATCTTTTACATGTTCCTAATGTTATAACCAAAGATACCTAGAATAAATGTTTCATCCTTGACATACAAGGGGACAAAAAAAAACACAAATTAATTGAAAATATTTTCATACATGGTTACTTTTAAATTAAATCACTACTCATTGAGCTTGAAGATTGAACCTTACCTGAAGATATTGGTGATAAATAGCAAATGGGGCAGAGTTCGATAAAAGTGGCAATAGGTCTTTAACCAATGTCCAAGTATCCACGTCTGGTGCAGCAATAATAAGGCTGTACAAGTTAAAAATAAAAAACTCATTTTATGATTTTAGAAATAGTGATTAGTGAGTCAAATATTTAACTTTAGATACCTAGAAAAACCATTTTCCTTCCATGAGTCAACAACTTCTGGAGATGCCTTTTCTCCAGCCTTTGCTGCTTTGCAAGCTCTTAGAGCAGGCAATGTGGTATTCTCAGCACCAAGATCAGAAATTGCATTTTCTGATGAATGAGAGATTTCCTCAATGCCGCCTAACACATTCATTTGATCCTGTAACATCACATCAGTTGATAAATTGTTCAAACAGTAAGATAGAACTGATTAGAAGAACAAGAAAGTGCAACTTACATTTGATTGGCTTTCATCATTTAGCAGATTTTGTTGCTGTGATTCTTTTTGTGACAACAAGTCAGACATGGAACACCTTAGAATTCTGCAACAAATAAAAGATGTTAATAACACCAGAGGCAAGAAACAAAACCTTGGTGCATGCACATTCAAACAAACCATCTGATACAGTGATACGGTGGTAAACAAGTCCTATAAAGTACTAGAAGTTTTTTTGGTTCTTAGATAGTAAAGTAACACAAAATTAACTAAACGATTGATTACATCAGAGGATGCTTCAGGTTTTTATGGTGAAAATGCATATGGCTTAGATCAATATTCCTAGTTACTACTTCCTACTAATTTAACACATGGCTCTCTCAGAAGAAACTCCTATGAACATTTCTATTTCTCTTCAATTCTTGTGATATATAAACTTATTAAAATTATAAAAAAGCATCTAAAACTATTCATTTGGAAGAAAAAACTAATTCCATTAATAATTGATAACGTAGAAAATATCCAAGTCCATACAAAGAGATCATCCAAAACCAAAACTAGCTCTAAAAAATTATAGCTTAAAAAACGATATTTCTCTTTCAGTGCAGCAGCAGCAATTTACTCCAGCATTAAGACTGATAAATTGTTTTCATGATTTTAACTGGACAAAATAATTGGTTAACTGCAATAAAAACACATCAGCTGACCTCTTGCAGATTTCATCGCTTAAATTAAATATCCTCACAATATCCATGGAATATGGTGCCTGTCCAAGATATGTGTTGCATACATAGCCAGTGCCTGTACACATTACATTAACTTTAGATTGTCAAACTTAACGCACAAATTAGCTGCATAACTATGAAAACTCACTATCATTCACTCGATCAGATGATTGTTAAGAATGGAAAGTGAATAATAAAAATGACAATTTTTTGTAGTTTCATTGTTGTGATGATTCAAGTTTATTGCACACCATATGGGAAAAAGTAAAAAGATTTAACATGGCCAAAGTAGTAATATCAAACCTCCTAAACGCTCTGCCACAGCACCAGTGACAAGGCCACCAACCATATCAACAACGAGAATGTCAGAATTTGAAGAAACATTAGCCATTGAAAGTAGAAGGGACAGTGTGTCCACCCGCAAGAATCTGAATCAGTTATAGTTAGTTAGAAACCAAATCAAGGATACATATTTCACTTCAACTAGAGATAATGAGCCCCAATTAAATCCTGCAATAGCCTCACACACCTTAACATTTTTCAAACTATACAGAGTGCACAGAGGATACACAGGTCCAAAATGCAAGGAAAAGTGAACTCAGAAGAATATTTACACCCTAATATTGATAATGAAGTCGGAGGTCCTCGAAAAAGCATTATTTAAGAATTAACTGTTTTGATGCACAATTTGTGGTTTACAGAAAAGTAATAGTTGTCATACTTTAGAGCCTACTTATGAATTCCAAATTCTAATATATTCAAGGTAGAAAATTTCTCCCTTCTATTCTCATTCTTTTTCTCTTCACTGACCTAAGCCGCATACAGACATTAAAGATGTTATAATGACATCACTTTATAGTTTATATCATGCTCCAAAAGAATATCTCAAATCTAACAGAAATAAACGCATATGGTAAGAATTTCAAAAAATATGCATTCATAAGCACAAGATAATCCTTACCCAATTTTCAATGGATACTTCTTAAAATAGGCCTCACATATACTGAAACAAAAAAAAAAGTGACAACCATGAGCCGTTGAGTAGAAACTCAAAATGTAAAAATAAAATGATAAAAGTAAACATATTTAGAGATATGTAACACAAAAGGGGAACAAAATGAAATAATGCATTTGTCTAGTTATTAATGAAAACAAAAAAAATCTCAAACCGTAAATAATTTTACTTGCACTTCTTTTGTAGGATAGTGCCAAAAGGCATAAGAGCTTGTAGAGATCATGCACTTAATATCAATTACCATTATCCGAGCAAAAACTAAATGCTCCAAGGACAAGCAAAATATTGCATGACCATATTTGACTTTCAAAGCACACCACGTAGAGAAAAGAAATGTGAAGCTTTAACAATCTTCGAATAATAATAACAATGGAAAAAATAAAAGGTCACCTTCGAGCAACAGGACGCCTCATAAGTACTTTTGGCGCATATTTCTTCTGCTTCTTAAGTCTATATTTTTCCTGCACAGATAGCAGGAGCTTCAGTACATTTCCAAAAATAAAATAACGAGAAAATATATGATTGGGTCGGTACAAGATGTTACTCGTGTCATTTTGATCCCCAAAGGTTTCTGCCTACACTATGTATCCCCCCCTAGAGTTGCCAACTTGCTGAGTTCACCCTTCGATTATTTGGTATCGTTAGTGAGCCCTTATAAAAATGTTGACGTGGTGTGTGTTTGGAAATATAACTTTTCACGGAGGTTTATCACGTACATGCTAAAGCTCGAATTGTTAGCTTCACAATCAAACATACTAGTAAAACGTAAAATGCACACATGTAAATCACGCTATGTTTAGAATAACAATATCATCTCCAACCCTTAGGACTGCAATACCCTTGGCACTAACTTAGAAAGCCAGGCTTGCAGCATGTTAATCGGGCGATGTAAGCCCAATTATGGTTGGAGGCAAGATTGTCATTTCAAGTGAGCAGTATGATGGACAAATTAAGTAATTTTTACACTCGCTCACTGACACGAAATGTCGAAAGGGTTGACTTCTTAGCAACTCCAGGAACTGATTTGTATAGACAAAAGAGTAATAAAATAACAAATATAACATTTATCAGTAACCAAATTGTATCTTAACTCTAAAAAATAAACTAGGTAAGCTCTTTTAATACAAATAGATATATACCTGCGAGAATGATGTTTTCTTTTCAAATGTTGCGCTATTGGCAATCAGAGCTTCAATTATTTCATCACCCTTTGCACCCTGCCTGCATAAAAAGAACAGCATAGTTTTTCACTACTGAATCCCAAGCATTTCAAAGAAATAATAACTTGACAGTTTATTCCTGAAAAGCGAGATGTGGATTGCAGAATCCGTATTGACTAACAGTGGTACTAAAACTGTAATTATATCGCGAATTATACCTCAACGCTACAGAACCAAAGTACAAAAATAAAGAATACACGAAACTTAATCATTTATTTTCATCAAGTCCCAAGAGACAATATTAACTTTAAAAATCCAAACAAAAGAAGATGCCCTCACCTTCGCATATCTTCTATATCTTCACCGGTGAGGCTTTGGGCCGTATTATTGTCAATCAACGACCGATTGTCCCTAACTTCACCGTTAAGTTGACCATCTTTAATTTCTTCAGTGTTATTAACATTACCTAAATTGCAAACAAATATGTACCATCCAACTTAGAGTGAGAGTAAAAGGGTAGACAGTAAAGCAAAGTATCTCGGCAAACCACAAAGAAACTGAAATCAATCAAATCACAAATGAACTAACCCCTCCCCTCATATTGCTCAAATGCATGCATGACAAAGATATGAAAAAATAAACTACCATATTTAATATGGCAGCAAGCTTCACCATGATTCGGACAAAAACTACACTTTAGAATTTTAACAAAATCATAGTGTCAATGTGACTTCATCCATGATTCCAAACATGCACAAGGATTATAATAATTCAATGAAGTTGCCAAACAATTTACCCTCTTTGCCACCCTTTTTCAACACAAAAAATTTAAGTGCATAATAACATTAACAAAATAAATACATAAATAAATAAAAGGATAAGGGACATGCCTTTGGGTTGAAGGGGAGAAAGAAAAGGTCCGTCGGAAGAAGAATCAAGTTGAAAAACAGTACCGAAGGGACACCCAATCAATGGCTTCAAAGAGCAATTCTTATTTCCAATCTTCAATTTCCTGCGAATTATAAAATTAAATATTATTACTCTTTTAAACTATATAAAAATATTAAAATAAATAAATAAATAAATAGAAGAAAGAGTAGAACACGAACGCCGCAGGTGAAAGACGAGCGAAAACGAGACGGTCACCGTCATTGATGTCAAGCAAAACGCTGCAACCTTCCCAAGTGATTCTCGAACTCGCTTCTTTATTTTCACTACACATTTTTCTCAATGCTAATTCAATTATTCTCACTATATAAGATGATATTCTAGAGAACAGTAACCTCTTAGAATGATACTTTGCTTAATTTTTTTCTTTCAAAATTTAAAAAACAATAATGATGAAACCTAAATTACACCACGTTCACCACCGCTAGATCCGATATATGTATGTATAAATATATATATATATATAGATATAGATATTTATATGTTGCTGAGATTTGAGGCAGTTATATATTTGTTTCTTTCTGCTATATGCTGGTGTGAATAATGATGCACATAAACCCTTGAAACTGAAACAAACTCCTCTCACAACTTCAAAAATTAGGGTACAAGTTTTTTTTTCCTTCCTCTTTTTTTTTAATTAATGGATGGGTTGGGTTATTAAGAAGTTGCGTTGGACATTTGGGCTCAGGATTTGTCTGATCTGTCTTTATCTTTGGATCTTGCTTTTTGCACCTTTGTTTTCTAATGACGCACTCTTTC